>NW_028318377.1:7759524-7918195 GCF_062004578.1 Staurois parvus
TTTTGGGTTTGGCCCCAGAAAAGTAATAGAGGGGAAATCTTCCAATGGGGACACTGATTTTGGTGACCTGGGGGATCCCCAAGGAATTCCCTTTATTTACAGGGATTTCCTCTCACTTCCTGCTTGGTTATGGGACAGGAAGTGCAGGGAAGTTTCCATGAAGGGGCACAGATGGGGAAAAAAAACTGACAGGTTATAACCCACCTTTGCTCTGTCCAAGAAGCTTGTTTACAGTAACAAGTCAGTGCAACAATTCAAATCTGTGTTTAACATTCCCAAAGTGCAACTGAAGAGCTCTTTAAAAGAGAAGTTTGAGATTGTAAAATACAGACATTCATACTTGCCTAGGTGGATGCAGCATCGGGTCCCTGCCGCTTATAAGACCGAGAACTGAGCGATCAAAGACCTCTGATTGCCCAGTTCTCAGCCTTCAGTGAGCAGAGAGCCGGTGACTGTCATTGATTATATGGATGAGTTTGTGATCTAGAATGTGAATCTAGAATTCTGATCTCCTTTAGAAGCTGAGCATTGTAAGGAGTGTGAGCATGAGGATAAACATCGTCTGAAAGAACGACCTGCAGAGGAGGTGGCTGCTCGCCTTGTTCAGCAAGACAAAGCAGAGAGGGAGAAGATAGAATGTAAGTTATTCTGCCTTTAGTGCTCCTCATTGTACAGAATTGATCATTTTAAAGAGTTTCAGCCAGCTTTCCAATGACAGAGTAGCAGCTGTGGAACAACAGAAAGTATAAAGGGTTTCTTGTACATTCTAGATTTTAAAGTGTGCTGCTGACCCATATAAAGTGCAGGCAGGTAAAGATTGCTGTAAATATGTGCCTTTTATGCCTACTACTTTCCCCGAATCTCAGTTTGTTCTGGCTGGGCAAAGTTTTGGTATTGGCTGGTACTGTTAGCTTGCTTTCCTCTACCCACCTTGCATGCCTTCTAGTTGGCCATTAAGGCCGCCCATGCTATTGATGTACCAATGGAAGCTTCAAACTGGGAAGCTGGGGATCAGTCATTTTTAGTTTCTCTTTTGTGAATCACAGACTTCCTAGTTTCACTCCTTTTATGTGTGGCTGACTTGGAACAAGTTTGCTGGGCTGGGAGTTTGACTTCACGGAGTACCTCTGAGTCTGTGGCTTGCTAGGTTGTGAAGCAAGGATGAGGATGATGGCCCTGGAGCACTTTAAAAACAAGTTAGCATGATCCATCTGATTCACCTACTGAAAGGAAACAAGCAACACAGCACCCCCTGTCAATAGGCCAATTAACTGCTGTACCAGCAATCACTTCACCACAGCCATCCACCACTCCGGGGGCAGGGTATTGAACATATAGTTTTAGTGGCAACATTTCACATTTACTTAGAAATACAATTTATTTGCAGAATAGTTTCCTCTACCTGTGTCTTCCCCTCGTGATCTTTGTATACTCTTCATACCTCCACCCTCCTCCTCTCTCCCTACTCCCCCAGCCTTGCCTAAACTCTCTATTCCTCTCCTCATTCTCCCCTACTTCTCCCTCTTTAGCAGTTCTTTTTATAATACCTCTTTTGATCACCTAATATGCCAGGTTTTCATCATTTGAACCCCTCACTTGTTCATGTTACACCCTCAAAATTAAAGCACTTCTACCCTGACCGGTTCTGTTTAAATGCCATTCTGACAAGATGAGCAATTTCTTTTCACACACCCTTTGTCACCTGTATGGTGGTATTTTTAGTATTCTGTACAAAAAGCAGGTGGATGACTTGTCTGTTTCCATTGTGAGAGTGTTATAATAAATAAAACACCCCGATCGTATTTTACGTATCTTGTTTTACTCTATGAAATGCTTTTCTACAGCTATAGCAGCAATCTTGGAGGAAGCACTTGGTAGTACTGCCCGGATCACACTCCAAGCTGTCTCGTCCCAGGAGGCGGCAGTGCAAGCTGTGAACTTCCACGCCCAGAAACTGCGAGAGGCCATGGATGACTCTCAGGTGAGCAGAATCCCAGATCCATGAGGTGTTCTGCCTATTTTAATGTGATGTTTTTGGCTGCATTTCATTTCCACACTAATTCTGTGTGATTCTTTTACAGGTTTCTGCAGAGCATAAATCCTTGCAGTGGAGGGATTTGGAGGATGCCTTAAAGGTGCGCAGCAGAGCTGTGGATGAAGCAGCAGATTCTCTTCTCAAAGCAAAGTTGGTATTCATGCTTTATCTCATGTATACGAGTGTCAGTTATTCTTCTTGCTGTTCTATGTACTGTCTATATTATGACTACTTCTGCTTTGTGATAAACCACTTGCTGGCCTCTGCAACACACAGTCACGTACAGAGGTTGGACCGAAATATGGAAACACTACATGATTTATAGGTGTGAAAGTGATGACATGTTTCACGTTGAAGGCAAAAGTGATGTAACATTCTTCTGCTTCCGCTGCGTGATGAGACACTTAGCTAACAGGTGGGAAGCCTCACTTTCGTCATTCACTGCGTGTGCTGCTACTAATATGGAGTCATGTCAGAGCTTACTGAGTTTCGAAGAGAGCAAATTGTTGGCGCCGCTTAGCTGGTGCCTCTGTGAATGAAGTTGTCAATTTTTTTGCCGCGTCGCGAGGTCGGAGGTTATGACCACATGTACAGTTTCTGGGAAAGCGTCATCTGATAAGCGTAAGCCTGATCAACTTGGTCAACTGACCGAAAGAGACAAAAGGACATGGACTCCGAATAAAGAAACAACTTCTGCAAAGTGACTGCAGAGCTCAATCTCAGTCTTCCAAAGTTGTGTTCACAAAAACTGTGTGGAGGGAACTCCATAAACAAAACATTCTCGGGTGAGCTGCAGTTGCCAAACCACTAGTGACTGATGTTAATGCTCCGTAGAGAGTGGTGCAACACCCATAAATCGTGGGTTCTCGATCAATAGAAGAATTTGTTCCAATGAATCAAGCTTCACACTATTCCCAACTATCGGACGTGTTGCAAACACCGCCCCAAGCTTATGGCCAGGACTGTCTTGTGCCAACGGTAAAGCATGGTGGTGGTGCAATCATGGTTTGGGCTGTCATATCTTTGTATTCTGCAGGCCCCATCATTGTAGATTAACGTAGAGTAACTGCCAGTGACTATGTAAAAATTTGGCTGACCATGTGCACCTTATGGTGCAGACATTGTTTCCTAACAACAGCGCCATTTACCATGATTCACACAGCTGGTGTCATCAAATGTGGTTTGACAAGCATGCAGACGAAGGTCATGGGCATCACAGTCACCAGAACTCCGTATCATAGGGTCACTATAATCAGTTTTAGAGAACATGGTTTGGGCTCATTCTCCGCCTCTGGCATCTCTGCGAGAACTGGAACGATCGTTGCATGAAGAGTGGTATCGGATTCCATTATCCATCATTCAAGACTTACATTTGCAATTCCCAGGAGAATTCAGGCTGTCTTGGATATTAAAGGTGGTCCAACACCTTATAAGATAGAGATTTCGTTCTTTTATCTGGTGTTTCCATAATTTAATCCAACCCCTGTATTGGCCTTCTTCCGGGTTTGCCCGGGTGCACCCCCTGCCAACCCATGCTGTGATTGGAAAAAGCACGAGTTTGGCAGCTGATTTCAGCCAGTTATTTTGGCTGAAGTAAGCTAATCAGCTGTGTCCAATCACACACAGAGTTCTGTGCTTGCAAAACACAAAACTCTGTGTACAGGGAACATCATTCTGGCTGTTTTTTCTCCCTGCAAATCAGGGAGAATAAACAGCCATGTAGTAAAAGCCTCACATATTACACTTTGTTAGGCACACAATGCCTTGATTGCCCTATATATGAGCCCCTTCCCAGCTGATGTCATTAGTACAGTGACAGTGTACAGTATTAGCACTGATCACTGTATTAGTATCACTATTGATGTTAGTGTCCCTCCACACCCAGGCAGCGTCAGCTTGTCCGCCGCACTATCACAGTCCTGCTGTAAGTTGCTGATCACTGCCATTACCAGTATAGCGTCCTAGCTGTGTAAATTCCAGTATATATGCCAGTTTGTTTTGTTTTTTGTTTTTTTTTTGTTTTTTTTGGATATGTTTTGTAACCGTTAAATTTTTTTTTTTTTTTAAATGTTCTGTTTTTCATTTTTAAAAAAACTAAAAGCCCAGTGTTGATAAAATACCACCAAAGGAAAGCTCTATTTGTGTGAAAACAGTTATATAAATTTCATTTGGGTACGGCGTGTTGCATGACAGCGCAATTGCACAGTGTTGCATAGCAAAAAATGCTCTGGTCATGAAGGGGGTAAAATCTTCTGGAGGTCAAGTAGTTAAGTCCACCAAAAAAATCAAGACCAGATGGATGACTTTGTCTTTTTCTGCCAATCAGTCTTTGTTTACAGGTTGTCTTTATTTCTAGTATAATTCCAAGATCCTGGACTCCTCTTCCCTCCACCCCCTTCTCACTGATTGCTGGAATGAAAAAAATAAACTACCTCAATGCCACTTTTACTCGTCTAAATCCATGGTCAATAGATGTTCAGCTCCTATATCTTCTCTCCTTTTCTGTGCTGGGGGGAGGGTCTGTCTCTGTACACATCTGTGTGATGTGGACACTTCTTTTGGTTGTCCAGCACCAGGGAGCTGCAAGTGATAACCATGCAAGGGGACTGGCCAGCTTGGGGCATATCTGCAGCACTGTAAAGTAAGCATATGTGTTCTCCCTGTGCTTGCGTGGGTTTCCTCCGGGTGCTCCGGTTTCCTCCCACACTCCAAAGACATGCTGGTATGTTAATTGGCTCCTGTCTAAATTGGCCCTAATATGTGTATGTATGAATGTGAGTTAGGGACCTTAGATTGTACACCCCTTGAGGGTTACCGACTGATGTGAATGTTCAACATATATGTGTAAAGCACTGCGTAAATTGACAGCGCTATATAAGTACCTGAAATAAATAAATATGTGAGTGCACTCAAAAAGTAAAGTAGCTTTGCACAAAGGTAACCAAAGTAAAAAACCTCACAAGAATATAATGGTAGTGCAGCGCTAAAACAATATTATGGTCATAAAATTAGTAAAAATGTTATATTAAAAGTTCATATAAAAATAACAAAGTTCATAAAGTGACTTTCAATGCTCTTAAAGGTGCTTGTAATTCTGGTATGTCTGTGCTTGTGCAGTGATATGAGAATTGTGCACTCACCAGACGTGCAATTAATATGCGCCAGTAAAATTATATCCTGAAGTCAAGGTAGGTATGATGTTAAGGTGACTTCCCTCTGAAGGGCATGGTGATAGGATGATCAAATCCTGGGACTTTAAATGCTGACCCAACACAGTCAGAGTTTCCCTTAAGGGCCAAGTGGATGCTGCTTCCTGGATAGGCAGGAGGATCCCTCTGGGTACTGGGATGGATCGATGTCACACACAGAGCATCTGAAAATGTAATGCTCCACTCGGGAGTTCAGACACAGGAATATGCCTATAGTGTTGTAGTTTGAATCTTCATTTATTGAATATAGCAATCAGGAAAACAGAGTAAAATCAGAGTAAATCACAATGGGAAACTAGGACTAACCGTCTCTGCATTTATTTGGCCTGATGCATTTTCTATTGTTGGCTAATTTATGGTAATCGGTGATAAATGGGCATCCCAATGCACCTCCTAGAATGCTTGTGTGCTGGTGTCCTGTCTATTGCACCTTAATGGATAACACCGCGCACCACAATGCAGTGTGCCGCAGGGGCGGACTGACAACTCATGGGGCCCCCGGGAAATAGGGGATCATGGGGCCCCTGTGTCCTTGCCCAAACTCAAAAAAGCCTATGAAAAAGGTACCAGGGGCATCTCATGGGGCCCCCTACTGACCCCGGGCCCTAGGGCAGTGCCTGAGTTTCCAAATGGTCAGTCCGCCCCTGAGTGTGCCTTAATGCAGGAAGACACACAAGGTATGTCTATAAACTGCATGGTAGACAAGTGGTTCAGTCAAGCTCACAGCTGCTGCTGCTACTGTGATGGTTGGCCCATCTTGTTGTCTGTAGGCACGTTGCAAAAGATATCACTGGTAAATCATGGTGCTGAAGACGTTTGGACAGGAACCTGAAACTGCACCTTTCATCTTGACAGATGGCTATAGGTGGTCAGATTTCACTTAGATTATTGCCATTTGGAGATTCATTAACCACTTGAGCTCCTGAGGATTTACCCCCCTTAATGGCCAGGCCTTTTTTTGCTGTTTGGCGCTGCACTAATTCAAATGATAATTGCACGGTCATGCAATGCTGTACCCAAACAAAATTTACGTCCTTTTTTTTCACACAAATAGAGCTTTCTTTTGGTGGTATTTTATCACCTGTTCACTTTTTATTTTTTGCGCTATAAACAAAAAAACCCCGAAAATTTTGTAAAAAAAACCCAATATTTTCTACTTTTAGCTATAAAAAATATATCGTAAACTCAAAGTTAGTCATAAATTTAAGCCAAAATGTATTCTGCTACATGTTTTTGGTAAAAAAAATCCCGTGCATTAGCGGACAAACTGGCGCTATCTGGGAGGGGCGCTAACACTATCGGAAGTCACCAGTGACACTAATACAGTGATCAGTAAAAATCTGTTCACTGTAATCAATGACACTGGTGACAGGGCAGTGAAGGGGTTAACCTGGGGGGGGGGGGGGCAATCAAGGGGTTAAATGGGATTACTGGTGTACAGGCGGGCAAACTGGCGCTATCTGGGAGGGGCGCTAACACTATTGGAAGTCGCCAGCGACACTGATACAGTGATCAGTAAAAATCTGTTCACTGATCAATGACACTGGTGACAGGGCAGTGAAGGGGTTAACTCGGGGGGGGGGGGCGATCAAGGGGTTAGACGGGATTACTGGTGTATTAGCGGGCAAACTGGCGCTATCTGGGAGGGGCGCTAACACTATCGGAAGTCGCCAGCGACACTGATACAGTGATCAGTAAAAATCGGTTCACTGATCAGTGACACTGGTGACAGGGCAGTGAAGGGATTAACTGGGGGGGGGGGGCGCGATCAGGGGGTTAAATGTGTTCTAACTGTGGGTATGTGCTGTTTTACTCACAATTTGTATGTCTTCTTCTCTGTCTGGAACGGAATGTGTCCAGGCAGAGAAGAATGACATCATATCCTGTCCTGTGTAACTGTCAACACAGGACAGGATAGGACAGGGACCGATCATCTGATTTCAGCCAGACATCACTGGCTGAAATCTAATGCTTGATCCCTCCGGGATCAAATGGTGTCACCCGCGGGCCCGCGAGAAAGTCGGGAGCGCGGAGCATGTTTTAAAACGTGCTTTTGCGCCCCAGTGCCGCCCTGCACACGTATATATGCAGTGGCAGGGCGGCAAGTGGTTAAAAGCTACACTTTTCATTTATTGTAATATTTTTGCTGCAACATTGTACATTCTGCTTGTTGCATATTTCTAGAATTGTATATCAGAAACAGATTTTTAGATTCCCCTGGAATTTGGGAGGTTTTCCTCATGCTTTTCAGTTAAAGCAGGTTCTTTCTAGTCTTTATAAAGTATGAAGTTCAAACATTTGTTTTAAGATTTTCTTTTAAGACTGACCTGGCCAAACTCGCAGGTAAAATTCATGTATGAGAGCTCTTGTGCCTGACAAAGGATTTGTATTGTCCATGCAGTTCTTTAGATATGAACAGTTTGGCCGCACGGCACTGACTAGCAGGAGAGAAGACCTGATTATTCTCCATTGTAGATAAGTAATATGTACAGGTGTTATTGCTCCCCAAGCCTGTGACTGGGCAGTGAAGGTAGAAGCAGCACACTGATGAACTCTTCTTAGTTACTCTGCACTCTCCTCCATCAGCATGCTCCTTGTTGGGTCATGAGCACTGTAGCACACCTGACTTACTCTTTGTGCTACTCTCCCTCATGTAGTCTGAGCTTTG
This sequence comes from Staurois parvus, assembly GCF_062004578.1. Classification (NCBI taxonomy): domain Eukaryota; kingdom Metazoa; phylum Chordata; class Amphibia; order Anura; family Ranidae; genus Staurois; species Staurois parvus. The sequence goes on from NW_028318377.1 coordinate 7,767,437, forward strand.
CTGTACATGGGGTTGCAAGAGGCTGAAACCAGGTAAGATTTGGGCACTTGCACTGCATGCATGTAAAATCATACATTTACTATTATGCTAATAAATACAAAGCTGCATTATTTGTCTATTATGTATGCTCGCAGTTGAGTTTTGACTATGAAAAAAATTGGCACATCCGACACTTGTTTCCCTGATGTTATCTAAACTTCTTTTTTTTTTTTTTTTTCTTTTTTGTGTGTGTAGGGAGGAGTTGGAACGAATGAAGGGTGTTGTTGATGATGCCAAAAAGAGCGCTGTGAATGGAGCCAAGCCTCACATCATTTCAGCCGAAGAGAACCTCCATCGTATGATTGTGGATTTGGACAACGTTGTTAAAAAAGTACATTGTCTCCTATTTTGTAGATGTTGCTTGGTTCTCTTTTTGTAGACGTTGGTATTCTGCACCAATAACCCAAAAACAAAATGTCCGTTTCTGATGCCTCAACTTCACTTAACCATAGTCTTACACCTAAAATGTAATCCTCTTCCCGCCCCATACCTAAAATGTAATCCTCTTCCCGCCCCATACCTAAAATGTAATCCTCTTCCCGCCCCATACCTAAAATGTAATCCTCTTCCCTCCCCATACCCAAAATGTAATCCTCTTCCCGCCCCATACCTAAAATGTAATCCTCTTCCCGCCCCATACCTAAAATGTAATCCTCTTCCCGCCCCATACCTAAAATGTAATCCTCTTCCCGCCCCATACCTAAAATGTAATCCTCTTCCCGCCCCATACCTAAAATGTAATCCTCTTCCCGCCCCATACCTAAAATGTAATCCTCTGCCCGCCCCATACCTAAAATGTAATCCTCTTCCCGCCCCATACCTAAAATGTAATCCTCTTCCCGCCCCATACCTAAAATGTAATCCTCTTCCCGCCCCATACCTAAAATGTAATCCTCTTCCCGCCCCATACCTAAAATGTAATCCTCTGCCCGCCCTACACCTTAAACGTAAAGCCCAGCTGAAGTTGTATGTCACATTTAATGATCAAAACTGAGGATGCTGTAAACATTTGTAATATTACACAGGCATGGACCACTGTTAGAGCAGTATTAAACCCAAAAGCAAACATTTATATAACTGCTAACAAATTCTTAGATTAGATATTAGGTAACAGCCACACGTGATGCAGAGCCTCCATGAATGAAAGGACTGAATTCCAATAAATAGAAGGAGCTAGATGATGCTGGACGTTCTCCAGCCAGATAAAACAGGTAAGCTTTACCTGCCTTGCTGCAGGAATGGCTTAACGTTAGATGTTTTTCAGGTAGAATATAAGACCCCTATCCATCTGACTTGCTGCAGATTCTAATGCACACTGTGCAAAGCTCTTATTGTGCAGTGAAATAGCCATTTTGGTGCAGTAGGGGAACCTGTACAACTGTGATTGAAGGTAATGTTGGTGTTAAATGTTAGGTTTTTTTTTTTTTTTTTGCTGGATTTAATAGCTTTTTTTAATGCTTTTTTTTCCCCACACCTACCATAGGGGTTGAATGATAAAACTCGCATGTATCATGCAAAAAAACACATATAACTACATATTAAAAAAATGCACAAAATGCAATTAGAAGTGTTCCAATAACTGAAGAATCTTAGTTCTAAAGTGGAAATAAACCCACTTTTGTATCTTTTACCTACAGGCAAGCTTACCTATAGGCAAAATGAATATCTCCTAAGTGGTCACCGTTTAGGAGACATTCGCTCCTTGTGACAGCCGGCACATGCTCTCTGAAGGAACAGCATACCCAAGGTGTTCCATCTGAGCACTGTGCCGTGTCCCGAGACTCCCATGTGCAGGAGTGACGTCATCGCGGCTCGATCAGTTAGATGGCTGTAGCTTGCGAACCCAGAAGGAAGATTGGTGAAATGAAAGCCCTGTCAGCGCTGGAGGGATTTGTTTTAAGGTAAGTCTGTCATAATGTGCTAGTATGTGATGCATGCTAACACTGTATGCCATTACCTTGCTGGATATCTTTTTATTTTTTATGTGCGGTTTACTACCGCTGTAAAGCAATAGTGAAGTCGGGGGGGGGGGGAGAAAACTTTCCCCCTGCCAGATAAGGGAATAATATGCTAGTATTCAATGCATACTGGCACATTATACCGTATTTTTCGCTCCATAAGACGCACCTGACCATAAGACGCACCCTAGGTTTTAGAGGCAGAAAACAGGAAAAAAAAAAAATGAACTAATGGACTGAAGACATAGTAGAGGAGATGACCAGAGACTGCGGACAGCACAGGGATGACCAGAGACTGCGGACAGCACAGGGATGACCAGAGACTGCGGACAGCACAGGGATGACCAGAGACTGCGGACAGCACAGGGATGACCAGAGACTGCGGACAGCACAGGGATGACCAGAGACTGCGGACAGCACAGGGATGACCAGAGACTGCGGACAGCACAGGGATGACCAGAGACTGCGGACAGCACAGGGATGACCAGAGACTGCGGACAGCACAGGAGATGAATGCTGACCTTTGGGGAGGGAGGGGGAGCGGGTACCTGAATTTGACAGGTACCCGCTCTTACTTCCGCAGAGTTTTTTTTTATTTTACCTGTTCCTTTATCCAGCCGCGCGCTGTCTTCCCGGCTTCTGTAGGGTGGGAGCTCGTCGGACAGCCAGATGCCCAGTGCGCATGCGCGAGAAGCGCTGCGCTTTGTGATTGGTCCGGCGGCTTCTGGGATCTGTCATGTGTCCCAGGTACCGCCTTACCATTCACAAAGAGCACTGCTTCTTCCGCATGCGCACTTGGGACCCGGCTGTCACGCACACTACAGAAGCCGAGAAGACAGCACGCCGCTGGATAGAGGGACAGGTAAGGTCCCACTGCAGAGCTGAGCGGCCGGCCCGGTATTCTGACACGGCGGCGGTGGAAATACCGGACCGGCCGCTCTATATTCGCTCCATAAGACGCACTGACATTTTCCCCCCTTTTTTTGGGGAAAAAAAGTGCGTCTTATGGAGCGAAAAATACGGTATATACTTGCCTTGAAATGAAGCCGTCCAGCGGTGCGCTGTCACCGCTGACAGGGCTACCATCTTCACCAGGTCTTCCTTTTGGGTTCGAGGGCTCCAGCCATTTGAATGGCCAAGCTACGATGATGTCGCTCCTGTGCATGCGCATGGGAGTCATGGCCGCGGCACAGAGCTCTGAAGGGACGGCATGAGTATGCTGTCCCTTTAGAGCGCATGCACCGGGCTGTAGAAACCGTGAATATCTTCTAAATGGTGCAGGTTTAGGAGACATTCCTTGTGCCTAGCACACCGAGGATCACCAATATGGGTCCAAATGTTTTAATGAACGATCACATAGTTACATTCCTGGTCACATGCCTGATGAAGGGGTCCTGCGAGACTCCAAAATGTTGCCTTGCTGTAACTGTGATCGTTCATTAAAACTTTTGGACCCATATTGGTGATCCTCGGTGTGCTGGTGACATTCTCCCTTGCTGATTCTGTTCAGTTCCAGCTGACGGTTGCTGCTGCACCCATGTATACACACAGCCATGTTTAATGCAGGAACGTGTGCGTTTGGATTGTACTCTTGTCTTCCTTGTGCCTACAGACAAGCTTTATTAGAAACTTACCTTTTTTTTTTTTTTTATATTTAAATATTTATTTTCAAGCAGATATCTTATACAAACGTATTCTTTTTAAAAACATTAACACATTTATGTCACAAATATCATTCCACTTATATTTCCCCAGACCGCCCACCTTTCTTTCTATCTACACCCTCCCCCCCCTCCTCTCCCCTCACCTACCCACCCCCTCACCCCTCACCTACCCACCCCCTCACCACTCTGCATTTTCCTAATCTTCCTGGGACCTCAAATGAGAAGAGCGAGACATACTCATGTTATTTTTTAAATTATACCCTCATACAATCCTCATTTAATTTGAACTTTTTATCTTTAAATTCTTCCCATCTGTTCCATCTCACATAATATCTCTCCATTATCTTCATTCATATGGTACAGTTTTTCCATTTTACATATTTGGTCAACCCGATCAACCAAATCCTCTACTTTCGGCACCTCCCATCTCCACCAAAACTTGGGTATCGGACCCTTTGCTGCATGCAAATAATACCATATACCAGATTGTTTATACTTGTTAACTGACATCTCTGTGCTATGAAAAAGGCAAGTCTCTGGATCCAGTTTAATATCCACTTCAGTCATTTTCCGAATCAGATGCACTGTTTTCTCCCAATACTCCTGTATTTTTGAACACTCCCACCATATGTGATACATAGTACCTCTACTTCCACATTTCCGCCAACACAATGGAGAACTGTCTCCATCCACCCTGTGTGCCACACTTGGTGAAATGTACCATCTTACCAAACATTTGTAGTTCATTTCTACTTCCCGCATATTCACATAGAAACTTACCTATAGGTACAAGTTTCCCAGCGGTGTTTACTACTGCTTTAAAGTGGTTGTAAACCTTTACACCTACAGAGTGAAATGACTGGTCTCAGATGATACACAGAGATGAATCAAATCCTCCTAGATAAGTTGCACCTGTTTATCTGCATAGTCTTTACACCTGTTCATCTGCATAGTCTTTACACCTGTTCATAGTGCTGAATTTATGCAGCATGTCTCAGAGTTTATAAAAAAGGGTGCGGAGAGCTGAATTTACATTCTACAGAGCTCAGTGAGGAGAGTTCTAAGAGCTGATTGGAGAAAATAGAGACAGCCACATCCACACAGAAACAGAGCCAAGGCTGTCAATTTATTGGAGATCCCTCCCCTGTCACCATTTTTCTCTTGGTGTCAGGAATTCACGCTGAGAGCAGAGGAATGAAAGTTTACAACCACTTTAAGGGTGAATTGGGGAAATTTGCTTGAAAAAGATGCAGAGATACAAGGAGAATGTTAATCGTATCCCTTTGTTCACTACAGGTACAAGCAGCCCAGTCAGAAGCAAAGATCATGGCTCAGTACCATGAACTGGTGGCCGTGGCACGAGAAGACTTCCAGAAAGAGCTGGACAGTGTCACCCCAGAGGTGCAGTCTGGCTGGAAGGGCCTCAGTAAGTGTTTCTTCCTATTAGCTGTGCAGCCTGATCGCAACGTGAACTTTGATCTTCCTCTGTGAATATTAAGCACATAGCTGCTTTTGTTGTGTCATATTTGTTGTGTGACAGAAGCTGTGCAGAAGGTTTCGTCTGTCCAGCCTTCTGAGACTTCTCTTCGTTTATAAATGTACATGTCGAATATTTCTAGGTTCGTTAGATCCCGGCACAATGCTTGTTTTGCCTCGGTGATTTCTTGCTCCTTTTAATTTCCATTCATTTATTTGGAACTTCTATGCCAAAGCGTCTTGTGATTTTGTTAATTTCGTTGCTCAGCGATTTAGATGTCTGTGGTGATAGCAGAGTGCAGTCATGTGATTCTGCATTGACTGCTCTGTAACAGCCAGCATAAGCTCTGGTTGCGTGATTTGGCTGATTTTTTTTGTCAGCTTTTTCCCTGTAATGTACCAGCTTTCCAATCACTTGTTTGCTGGTTATTGGTTTATCCTGGTCTGCATTCAGTATAGATGGCTGTTCTGTGATTACAACCTTTAATTATTTGCATCCTAATTTGTTGCATTTGTTTGAGGATACAATCCATTTAACCACTTGCCCTCCAGAGGATTTACCCCCCTCCTTCCTGACTAGGCCATTTCTTGCGCTACGGCGCAGCGTTACTTTAGCTGACAATTGTGCGGTCATGCAATGCTGCACCCAAATGAAATTAACTTCCTTTTTTCCCACAAATAGAGCTTTCTTTCAGTATTTCATCACCTCTGCGTTTTATTTTTTTGCGTTTTAATATATATGACTTTTTACTATTAAACATGTCCAATAAAAAAATTTAAAAACAATTGCGGCCTAAATTTAGGCCGAAATGTATTCTGATACATGTCTTTGCTAAAAAAAATCCCAATATGTGTAAATTCATTGGTTTACGTGAAAGTTATAGCGTTTACAAATGGCAGTATATATACACTGGAATTTTATTTTTATTTTTTTTTCTTATTAGTAATGGCGATCAGCAACTTATAGCGGGACTGCGGCGGGCGTTCTGACACTGGAGGGAACTGACTTGGTGTCACTGGCATCCCCAGTGACACCAATACAGTGATCAGTGCTAATAAAAAGCACTGACACTGTACTAATGGCACTGGGCAAGAAGGGGTTAACATCTGGGGCGATCAAAGGGTTAACTGTGTGCTGTTTCATAGTAAGCTGTGTGTGCGCTTTCCACTGTAAGCACACTGCTTTGTATGGCTCTGCTATGCAGAGCCATACAAACCAGTGTGCAGGAGCTGACAGGGGAGAGAACTGTATTGATTATAGTTCTCTCCCCCGTCGGTAATACTCGGCGATCATCGGGTGCCAGCGAGAAATCACAGGGATCTGGTGATTGACAGCCGAGATCGCGAATGGCGGAACTGCAAAATCACATTATATTTTTATATATATAAGGGTGTGGAAATTTTTTTAAAAAACGTATTTGTCCAGGGACTAAATTGGTGCCCCAATCTACTTGTCCCTCATGACAATCTACTTGTCCAGATATAAAAAAAAAAAAGAAAGCATTTGAACCAAAACCATAAGTAAATCGGAGGTGATTTTAGGACTGTTTTAAAAACAAAAGGGGTTTTATGGCGACTTAAATGTGTAACATTTTTAACATTGCGATGTTATGTGCTTGGGTGTAACTTTCATTTTTTTTACAACTAAAAAGGAAAAAAAAAATGGTAACAAGTTCTCTTTATTGAGATATCCAAGGTCTAACAGACCCTGGATGTCTCCCCTGTACTACACTGAATGTAATGCAGTGTACATCGCAAGAATAGTTCCCCGTTGTCGGTACCAGTGGAAGAATAGTTCCCCGTTGTCGGTACCAGTGGAAGAATAGTTCCCCGTTGTCGGTACCAGTGGAAGAATAGTTCCCCGTTGTCGGTACCAGTGGAAGAATAGTTCCCCGTTGTCGGTACCAGTGGAAGAATAGTTCCCCGTTGTCGGTACCAGTGGAAGAATAGTTCCCCGTTGTCGGTACCAGTGGAAGAATAGTTCCCCGTTGTCGGTACCGGTGGTAAGAATAGTTCCCCGTTGTCGGTATCGGTGGTAAGAATAGTTCCCCGTTGTCGGTATCGGTGGTAAGAATAGTTCCCCGTTGTCGGTATCGGTGGTAAGAATAGTTCCCCGTTGTCGGTATCGGTGGTAAGAATAGTTCCCCGTTGTCGGTATCGGTGGTAAGAATAGTTCCCCGTTGTCGGTATCGGTGGTAAGAATAGTTCCCCGTTGTCGGTATCGGTGGTAAGAATAGTTCCCCGTTGTCGGTATCGGTGGTAAGAATAGTTCCCCGTTGTCGGTATCGGTGGTAAGAATAGTTCCCCGTTGTCGGTATCGGTGGTAAGAATAGTTCCCCGTTGTCGGTATCGGTGGTAAGAATAGTTCCCCGTTGTCGGTATCGGTGGAAGAATAGTTCCCCGTTGTCGGTATCGGTGGTAAGAATAGTTCCCCGTTGTCGGTATCGGTGGTAAGAATAGTTCCCCGTTGTCGGTATCGGTGGTAAGAATAGTTCCCCGTTGTCGGTATCGGTGGTAAGAATAGTTCCCCGTTGTCGGTATCGGTGGTAAGAATAGTTCCCCGTTGTCGGTATCGGTGGTAAGAATAGTTCCCCGTTGTCGGTATCGGTGGTAAGAATAGTTCCCCGTTGTCGGTATCGGTGGTAAGAATAGTTCCCCGTTGTCGGTATCGGTGGTAAGAATAGTTCCCCGTTGTCGGTATCGGTGGTAAGAATAGTTCCCCGTTGTCGGTATCGGTGGTAAGAATAGTTCCCCGTTGTCGGTATCGGTGGTAAGAATAGTTCCCCGTTGTCGGTATCGGTGGTAAGAATAGTTCCCCGTTGTCGGTATCGGTGGTAAGAATAGTTCCCCGTTGTCGGTATCGGTGGTAAGAATAGTTCCCCGTTGTTGGTGTCAGTGGGAAGTTCCGTTCCGTTGGTACCAGTGGGAGGGATGGTGCCCCATCATTAGTGTCAGTTGTGGATGGAATAGTACCCCAAGGGCCTGGATAGAGGCAAGCAAAGGGCCACATCCAGCCCCAGGGCCGCAGTTTGGGGACCACTGTTCTAATGGATTCATATTGTTCTGACCTGTAAATAAAAGGTGATAAGAGAGAATAATTCGTATGAACAAAAGAGTAAGCAGCGTTTCACATGCATATCCTTCTGTAATAGATATCCTTCATTTATGGGAATAACCTGCAATGTCATTATTTGGAATGAGCCCATGTAACGTTTGCCTGATTCTCTCAGTTCAGTGATGACTGGGCTGTCCTTGTTACATGTATCAGCATGTGATTGGAATAGTGGCTTTGTTGCTGCAATGCATGCTGGGAGCCGATGCTGGATTTCTGTATACTGCATGCCAAATAATATACATTTTGCTATACGTTGAATGAACAGAGAGGAATCCAAACCAGTTCTTGCATGTTTAACACTTTTGGGAGACAAACAGGCCACGGAGTGGTTTATCTGAGTTTAAGGTGGTAGTGGTAATATGTCAAACAGTCTTCTCCATTCAGTTTCATAACTTGGAATGATTGCATTCATTGTACAGGCATTGTGTGTACACATTGGCCGGGTCAGGGAGCAGACCACAGCTGTCAGTGAGGCAGGATTCACCAATATCCCCCAACCCATCGCTGTCCATGACACATCTGCACATCCATGGACTATGTAGTGGAACCATCTTAGAATGTGGGAGTTTTACACTTTGTGGATGGGTAATCTTCCTGCCCTGCTGCTATCAGGGGTGGGGGAGGCCTTGTTCAGAGAGTAGGAGGAAGAAGTGGTGTAGATTTACACTAAATGCCTGTAAAGGTCTGTAGGCAAAGAGCAATGATGAGCACGTATCCACAGAGCTACCATTAGGGATGTCCCAGCAAGGAATTGTCTTCTGACTGAATGACATATTGCCCTTTTGCTTCGTTACACAACCTAACCTTCAAATTGTCCTTTGGCTCCTAGATTGGGCTGACTGTCTCCTGAATTCTACAAGAATGTATGTAGTGTAGTAGTTCTATTGCCACAGTTTATGATAACTACCTTTCTAGGTTAAATGTTCTACATCTCATCAGAATACATCTGTGTAGTGTTTTTCTGGGTTTGTTTTGTACTTTGTGTTTGTATGTCCTGTCAGTTTGAATCAAAGTTTTAAACTGTTAGAAGCCAGCTTTGTATTCCATACCTGGATACCTGCTAAAGCTTCCCGAATTCCGGCTATAATTTACAGCCAGCAAGTCCTCAAGATGCTTCCATACTGCAGCAGATGGGCGGTAAAGTTGCAGCTTACCTGCTTAGGCACAGAATGCCTCCCACAGGAGAACTGTGGATGTCCTGAGCTGTGTTTTCTCAGTTTCATGCTTCTTAAAACTGATATCATTGCAGAAAACTATTTCAATGAAAACCAACCTCTTTACTTCTCTTTGCTGGGCTTGTGGCATACCTCCCACAGTGGGCACCATTTCTTGTGGATTGGTAGGAGCAGTTTGTAATGTGAAGTACACCATGTAGTATTCACATTGATGTTCTCATCCTTTATTTATTTTTTTCTTGAAGCTACCTGGTACTTACCTGGTAGTAGCTCTAGGTTTCCTGTAATCTGCAGTAGGATTGTTGCAGCGCACCACAATACATGGTAACTCACTATTTCAGCTCTGTGAAAAAAAAAGTTATGGTGCATCTGGCAGCCTATTAAATGAATAGGCTGCCTTATCACAATATATGTTAACCTTTTTGCGCCTGCCGCATGCAAATGTACGGCCTCCCGGCATCTGGGCCTTGATGCTGAGCGGCCGCACATTTGCGTGCAATTAAGAAAAACATATGTGCTGAGAGTGCACTCCCAGCACATGTCCGGTACTCACGGAAAGATCCCGATCTCCTCTTTCGATCAGGACCTTTCCCGATCATGTGACTGCCGTGATGGCAAATCATGGCGGTCACATGACCCTAAAACCCCGCCCCGCCTCCCAGCTTCTGAAACCCTTAAAAGGTCGGGAGGCACCGGCGCCAAGGGGTTAAAGTAGATTCCCCACATCCCTTTTCACTCAATTGACAGTTGATTGATTTTTTTTTTTCCAAATAAAGCAGCCCCCCCCACTACTTGTGGGTTTCTCACCTAGGTGAGAATGACGTAACTCCCAAGCTGCCCTCAGCTTCCTGGGATACTTGTTGCATCATAAGAGACTATAGGTCAGTTATCTGTACATAAGCATGCATTGCAGTGCTGAATCAGGGGACCGCTGTCTCTTCCTGGTTCTTGTAGTCAGCCCTTTGATGGAAGTGCTGAGGCATATGTGCATCATCTGGGGTCTGGCTGCAGGAACCAGAAAAACAGACTCCTCCCGATGACCTTGGAGATGAAGGGGCATAGGGCCACCATGATGATGGTTCAGCTTGCCTCATCTGCTGGATTGTATTGGAGACAGCTTCTGTTACAGATTTCAGACACAAGTGGCAGCATGGTCACAAAATACAATGATTTTGTATGATCCATCGCTGTGTCCCTCAGCCACGTTTGTAAACGGAAGCCAAGCAGGAATAACGCTGCAGTTTCTAGTGGATGAGGTTGGTGCTGCAATATTACAAGGAGGGTTTCCCAGTCTCATGAGTGATGCTGTTTTTTTTTACTGAAGATCCCCATAAAATCCATAGACTTATTGATGAGCATTTTTCCACCTCAATGGGCTGCTCCTGAATTATGTAGTTGGGGTCTTTATGTATTGTTGGCTGAGCCTATGGTGTGTGTACCTGACCATACAGGACTGCTCAGGGAAAGTAGAATAGAACCTCTTGTGTATTACAGATGGAATTCCATTAACGCTGCCAGTGAAGCGGTCTTTCAGGGTATGCATTAATGGTGATTTACACCCTTTGTGAAAATGCAGGTTGATGTGCGTTGTCACACCTTTTGTATTGCATGTCCACAAGTATCATAGGGCATTGACTTGCATATTGATGCTCTTAATTGGAAAACACATCAAGGCAAATATGCAAAGGTGTGAATTCACCTGATGTGAATGATTCACCTCTAGTCCTGATGTGTGTACAATGTGTATCAGTTGTATTGGCACACAAGTGCTTCCAGGAATTGAAAGCCTGTAGTGGCAGTAAGTGGGTGGTTGAGGATTTGGTATGAAGCAGTAACTGGGAGGTATGCCATGGCCCTGCTCTGTGAGTGTGTGTTGTGAAGGGTTTATTTCTGCATGTGGACATGTTTACTGTATAAACTTGTGCAGATTGGCCCTAACTTCTCTAAACCTCCTTTTTTCTGTTTCAGAGATTTCCGATGTAGGTGAGTCTTGTTGTTTCTGTCTGTAACACCCTCCCTGTATCTCCCTCTCTGTCACTGCTACTGCATGTACAACTTTTCACCTGTATGTCCCCTGCATTGTCACAATCCCTCTACTGATGGTGTCACAGGGTGACATGATATATGTAGATGATGTGGGATTTTGTGCTTTTCTGATGAGGAAGTCATTCTTTAGTGTAAACCCATATTAAGTGATCTTCCATGGCAAGACCACTTACTATTATCTCACATATATATTATTATAGCCAAATTTACCACCCTAACTCCTCCCACAGTTTTTACATTACATAGACAGTAATATACCGAAACGTGCGGATTGTTCCCAATTGGTGTGCTATTACTTTGTGGAACGTTTCGCCGAATGGTTCACGAAATATCGGCGTTTTTGTGGTGAAATTGGTTCCATAGGAGTGAATGGTGGAATGTTAAAAACTAGAGTGGGAGCTGACAAAAGCTAGAGTGTGAGCTGAAAAATCAGGACATGATTTCTAAACTGCCATCACTCCCTCATTTTCAAGCCCACCTACACAAATCTTATATCAAAACGTTCAGCTATCCCTGCTACCATTAAAATGTTCACGGCTAAGCCATAGTCCTGATAGTTTTTACAATATGACCATTTGTTTGCAACTCATGCCGCCCATTGACATTCATTGAAACTCCACTCTAGCCACCTCAAATTTAAAGGGCAATTTCTAAACTGCGACTGTGCCTTCATTTTTAATATTCCAGAAACATACTATGCATCAAAATGTAGGTCTGGGTCTTGTGATTCTCACAATATAAAGCTCTTCGGTGTAGGATTTATAATTTTTAAACTACAACCGTTTGAAGATGGCAACCGCCAGTGAAGTGAGCAAGTTGGAGCAGTTTGTTTTTAACCGCTCTTCTCTGCCCTTGCTGTAGATTGAGTTGCCATAGGAACCCAGGTGTGTGAGCAGGCAGCAGAGTGACAAAAGCTACTCCGCCCACTCCAGTTGTAGACTACTGGTGGAGGCAAGAACACTTCACACAATTTCCCCAGAAATTGTAAATTTTCTAGTTATACAGGATTTATATAGAGATATTTGCACTAGTAGCATTTAAAAAGATGTGTTTTTTGTTGTTGTTGTTTTTCTTTTAAATCTGACTGGAGTTCAGTTTAACATTATTACTGCTCAGGTGTTCCTATGCTTTGGAGGTTGATCACATTAGGAAATGTAAAGATTCATTGTGTTGTCATGTGGGGCCTGGATGTGCCTGTCATCAGGATTGCTTGTGATAGAGGTGGATAAGTTAATGAACCAGTGTCCAGTCAGTCAGATCCTGTGAAAAGAACTTCTGTCCTTTTTCTAACAACCATAGAAAAAAAAGAACATGGGCAGCAACCTGTATTTGCCACTTACAGTAGTTAGGTCCATATATATTTGGACACAGGCACAATTTTCATACTTTTGGCTCTGTATGCCATCAGAATTATTATTATTATTATTCAGGATTTATATAGCGCCAACAGTTTGCGCAGCACTTTACAAAATGAATAAATTAAAATGGAACAATCCAAATGAAGTGCAGACTTTCAGCTTTAATTCCAGGGGTTGAACAAAAATATCAAGTACAAATTTTAAGAATTGCAACCATTTTTATATACAGTCCCTCCATTTTCAGGGGCTCAAAAGTAATTGGACAATTGAATATAATCATAAATAAAATGTTAATTTTTAATATTTTGTTGAGAATCCTTTACTGGCAATGACTGCCTGAAGTCTGGAACCCATGGACATTACCAAAGACTGGGTTTCCTCTCTGATGCTTTGCCAGGCTCTAACTGTGGCTGTCTTCAGTTCTTTGTTTGTGGCTCTTTCTGCCTTTTAGTTTTGCCTTCAGCAAGTGAAATGCATGCTCTGTTGGGTTGAGACCAGGTGATTGACTCGGCCATGGCAGAATATTCCTCTTCTTTTCCTTCAAAAGCTCCTAGGTCACTTTTGCAGTGTGTTTTGGATCATTGTCCATCTGTACTGTGAAGCGCCGTCCAATCAACTTTGCTGCAATTGGCTGAATCTGGGCTGACAGTATATCTGTAAACACTGCAGAATTCATCCGGCTGCTTCTGTCTTCTGTCACATCATCAATAAACACCAATGACTCAGTGCCACTGGAAGCCATGCATGCCCATGCCATCACACTGCCTCCACCATGTTTTACAGATGACGTTGTGTGCTTTGGATCATGAGCTGTTCCAAGCCTTCTCCACACTTTGTTCTTCCCATCATTCTGGTACAGATTAATCTTCGTTTCATCCGTCCAAAGAATGCTTTTCCAGAACTGGTCTGGCTTTTTTAGATTTTTTTTGGCAAAGTCTAATCTGGCTTTTCTATTCTTCAGGCTTATGAATGGTTTGCAGCTTGTGGTGAACCCTCTGTATTTGCTCTCGTGAAGTCTTCTCTTGATTGTAGACTTTGACAATGATACGCCCACCTCCTAGAGAGTGTCCTTCACTTGTCTGGATGTTGTGAATGGGTTTTCTTTACCACAGAGAGGATCCTGCGATCATCCACCACTGTTGTCTTCCATGGACGTCCATGCCTTTTTATGTTGCTGAGCTCACCAGTGTGTTCTTCTTTCCACAGAATTTACCAAACTGTTGATTTGGCCACTCCTAATGTTGCTGCTATCTCTCTGATGGATTTGTTTCGTTTTTGAAGCCTTACAATGGCCTGTTTCACTTGCATGGACAGCTCCTTTGAACGCATGATGTAGGTTCACAGCAATAGATTCCAAATGCAAATATCACACTTAGAATCAACTCCAGACCTTTTACCTGCTTAACTGATGAAGAAATAATGACGGAGTAGCCCACACCTGGCCATGAAACAGCTTTTGATTCAACTGTCCAATTACTTTTGGTCCCTTGAAAAAGGGGGTTGGCTAATCTTAAAAGCTGTAATTCCTAAACCATTCCTCTAATTTGGATGTATATACCCTCAAATTAAATGGGAGAGTGTGCACTTTCAGCCCATATCCATTATACAACTATAGCTTGAATATGTTTTGGTAAATACCTGAAAAAACTAAAATTGTGCCTGTGTCCAAATATATATATATAGACCTAACTGTGCTTGGCTGTGGTGGCATGTCCACTCTTGGCCTACATAGATTGTTCACCATGGCTATAAGCAATACCTAATCATTGTCCGGGTACTTGTATCCATTTACCATAAATATTATACCTGTACTGTACAGAGTGCATTCGCGGAGGCATTCATTGGTCCTCAGCTTTTGTATGATGTTGGCACTGAGTGTTCTGTATGTACTTTTATCTGATACTTTTGGTGTTCATAGGATAGGGCAGCATGATGCTTTGCCAAAGTCTTTTTGAATGAAGCAGCTGACTTATGTTGAAGGGTTACCTGGACTAAAATCTTTCTTCCTTTACCAAATTGGATCTTGAAGCCCCTGTCCTAACAAAGGCAGTTGTATCTTTAGACTTGGTCCTCTTTTTACCTGATAGTCAGGACTCTAGGGAGGTCCTGCTTTTAAGGTGTTCTTTAAACCGAAGAATTACAGTAAGTAAAGCAAAATGATAAGGCAAGTATAAAAATGTCCTGAGTAAACTTTATTTCTTTCGCTGTTGCTCCTGTCCCCCATATAGCACTTTGTCCTGTCTTTCTAGCTTGCATCTTTGCTGAAACAGCGTGGGCAACCTCCCCCCCTCCCCCGACCTTATGACCACATATCTAGCAAGGAGACGAATATTAAAGATTGACAGTGCTAGTCTTGGTGACCAGGTGACCAGCACCGTTACTAGGTAGGCAGGGGGGGGGGGGTTACTCAGTTCTCCTGCTAACTCAACTCTGTAACAAGCGGCTCCTTGGTTGCTAGGATGCCAGCGGTCACATGCACCATAACAGGGAGCAGGGGGGATAAAAATTGATTTTTTAAAAAATCTGATTTTTTTTTTAAAATTTAAATCTGATTTTTTTTTATTTTTATCAAGTTTATTTTAATAAAATACTTTTGGAGTAAAATCTAAAGATAGTTTTCTGTTTAAGATACATTAATAATTTCAGCTTATTCGGCATGAAATGGAGCGTAGTTATGTAGCAGGAGGCTGTATATTCTGCAATATTTATATTTTTGGTGAACTCATTCAATGAATCCAAGCTGGGATAACATGCACTGCATTGATGCATTCACACAATGTCACAGTAACCATGAGAAAAAACCTGAAATAAAAGAATTGGAGTCGTTTTCCAGCTATGTGTGGTTAACCTAAAATCGGTTCTGATATCGCGGTTTTACTAACCTGACAGCTTATTATTCTAAAAAGGAAACCTTCATTTGGTTTTCAAATATTAAAGATTCTAACTACCAGCAAGAATGAGTCGGATTCCTTACATTTAAAGAGCACCTGTCATTTTAGGTCCATCATGGCAGCACCTGTTAGCAGGCATCCACTTACCTGCTGCCGCCACGTCCCTCACCTTGTTGTGTCCCTGCCGCATCACCAGCTGTGCCATTAAAGTGAATGGGACGGTCGGTGAGTCAACAGCGGGTCAGAGGAAGAGCCACTGCGGGACAGTTGCTCATTAACCCCTTCACGCCGGCCCGCCCGGCCCTTTAAGGGTTCCAGGAGGCGGGGCGGGGTTTAGGGTCATGTGATGTGCTGTCCCGGCGGTCACATGATCAGGAAAGGTCCCGATCGAAAGAGGAGATCAGGACCTTTCCGTGAGTACCGGACATGTGCTGGGAGTGTGCAGGGCGCGCGCTCTCGGCACATATGTCCTTTTTTAATAGAACGCAAATGTGCGGCTGCTCAGCGTCTAGGCCCAGATACCAGGAGGCCGCACATTTGTGTGCAGCTGGCGTGAAGAGGTTAAAAATTGTGATTTAAATCAAGCCTTTTCACTAGTGATTTAAATCAAATCCACCCTGACAGGGAGCCCAGCCACCTTCATCCTGCCAACAAATAAAGGGGTGAAACAGGGCGGGAGCCCTCTAGCCGACATCCCTTTTCCCCTCAGATGCTCTCACTGAACAAAGGGTAGTCATCAGAGCTGCATGCTCACAAACAGGGCTTTGAACAGGGGAGGAACAATGAATCTGTAAAGCAGGGAATAAAGAACAGATTTTCTTCACATTTCAATATGGATTCTTAGAGAAGCTAATACAGGTATTTAGACACATGAATGTATGACCTGAGTTTCATTTTTTAATCTTTATCAGAGTTCTTCAATATGCAGAGCCTGGCACCAAGGCAAGGTTTTCTTTAAAGAGGACCTGTCAGGAAGCAGGAGTGCTGTGTGCTTAAGCTGTGGTCAAAGGTGCCATTGTCTGTCTAGTGGTAGTTTTGTATTGACTCAGTCATGGGTTTCCTTTTCCTGGGACAAGTGTGCGGCACATTGGTGTCCTTCACATCCTATCACATGGGTATTATGTGACCGATTTATTTTAGCCCCATGTATATCAGATCATTTTGTCTGCAGTGTCCCTGTTGTCCAGCACTGCAGGAACTTTGTAGAGGTGATAAGATTGTACCTGATCTGATTTTGTATTGTGTTGTGTATCCTGTGTAGCTGGAAAACTAAGCACCGAGGACCTGAACTCTCTCATCGCCCATGCCCACCGGCGCATTGACCAGTTACACAAGCAGCTAGCAGAGTACCGGGTGAGGGAACAGCAGCACATCGAGGCAGCCCTAGAAAAACAGAAGCTGGAGGATAAACACGCTCTGGAGTCTGCTGTGGGTAAAGCCCTGGAGCATTACCGCGCTGAGATCCAATTGGAGCAAGACAAGAAGGTACAGAAGGCGTCCCTGTCATTCATTTTGTTTTTCCCCTTGAGTATTATAAATTTCACATCTGAATTTAACATTCCATGCACACTTTTAATGGTTGGATGGCATTTCTCAGAGCAAGTAAAAACTGTCAGTGTAACTTGTGATATAAAAGGCAACTTGTGTTGCTACCCAGTCACATGGAGTTTTCATGGAAAGTACACGAGAACAATTAACCACTTCCAGTCCCGACACTTTTACCCCCTTCCTGACCAGGGCAATTTTCAGCTTTCAGCGCTATCACACTTTGAATGACAATTGCGCGGTCATGCAATACTGTACCCATATGAATTTTTTACCATTTTTTGAGACAGATAAAACTTTATTTTGGTGGTATTTATTCACCGCTGGGATTTTTATTTTTTTTTGCTATGTAAATGAAAATGTCCAAAAATGTTGAAAAAAAGTTTCTTATAAAATTTTGCAAATAAATAATATTTCATCATAAATCTTGGCCAAAATTTATTCCATTATCTTTTTAGTAAAAAAAAAAAATTAGCCAAATTAGTTTAACCAAAAATTATAATTTTTAAACATTTGTTTTTAATTTTTATTTTTTTTAATATTATTTATTTTATTTTATTTTTTACATACTGTCACCCTAGCAGTACAGTGTCACCATGGTGACACTGTACTACTTTTGGGGGGTGATGAAGATTTTTTTTTTTTACACTGATTGCTTTTACACCCATATAGGATGTAAAAGCAATCATTTCTCTTTCTCTCTGTCTGCATTCTTGCAGCCATTGAGAACTACTGAGTGAGCTGTGATTGGTCACAGCTTGTCACATGGTACAAGGCTGTTGTGAATAACCTTGTACCATGTGACCTCTGTGATCATTCACAGATTTCACACGTAGTAAGCAATAATGTCACAAGTGACATCTTGCTTACTACTTTGCATGTGATCACTGATCGGCCAATCAGTGATCACATGATCGGGACCTTGTACAGAGGTCCCGTCTGACGATAGGTGTTTCACTGTGTCCTGAGGACACAGCGGGCACCGGATCACGGTGCTGCGCACCCCCGGGGAGTGCGCACAAGCAGGGTGCGGGGAGGCCGTTTATAAACGGCCACCTGACCCTGCACTGCCACCGTCCGGCCGTTTATATACAACGGCCGGTCAGGAAGTGGTTAAGAGACAGGGACAGTGTCACCCTATAGCAGGAAGTGCTGAACTAGGATCTGCATGGCATTATCCACAAATATTTTAATGAAAGCCACAGATTAAAATACAGAATTACTTTTAACATCGCATTAATTGTTTTGATATGTTAGTGGTTGGGTTTACATATACCTTAAGTATTTTTATTTTAAGCCAGTAAGTGATTTTTCCATGTATGTATCACTCATGTCGAATCAATACTGACTATTAAGGGACTGTTGTTAGACATATAAAATCCCTTGTGTAATCCGGAGTGTTCATGCAGGTGGAAGAGGTGCGGGAGGTGATGGAGGCGGAGATGAGAACACAGCTACGTAGACAAGCGGCTGCGCACACAGATCATCTGAGAGATGTCCTTGATGTACAGGAACAGGAATTCAAAGCAGAGTTCCAGCAGGTTGGTCTGGATTTACAAGGAGATAACTTCTAAAACTCACACCACAGATGGAAAGTCAGGAGATCTATGTTCTTAAACTGAATTTCGCAGTTTTGCAAATGTAGTCCACAATTGTACATTACGATGCACACTTCAGAAAGTAACATACATGTGTATATGACAGTGTGTGTTCTCTGTCTGCAGACTCTATCTGAAAAGCTCTCTGAACAAGAAATGCAGTTCAGACGTCTTTCTCAGGAACAGCTGGATGGTTTCACCCTGGATATCAACACTGCCTATGCCAGGCTGAAGGGCATTGAGCAGGCTGTGGAAGGTGAGTCCTTTAGGCTAGCCATTTACACATCGACTTATAGGCTGAAAGAGAGAAATGCCTCCACCAGGAGCGGACTGACCATTTGGAAACTCAGGCACTGCCCGAGGGCCCGGGGTCAGTAGGGAGCCCCATGAGATGCCCCTGGTACCTTTTTCATAGGCCTTTTTTGAGTTTGGGCAAGGGCACAGGGGCCCCATGATCCCCTATTGCCCGGGGGCCCCATGAGTTGTCAGTCCGCCCCTGGCCTCCACCCACACTTCAAACTATACACAAATACAGTGCGTATAGAAAAGAATCACTCCCTTTACAATAATCACATTTTGTTGCCTGACACAGTTTTTGTTTTATCCAGCTGTATCAGTGCAACTTATAACATCCAAGTGAAAGATAACACCAACATGTCAGAAAAAAATAAAAAAAAACATTTCAAAAACAGAATCATTGAGTTGGAAAAAGTATCCCCCCCTCCGCTCCTAAAAATGACTTGACTTGTAAAATCAATCAGATGTAGCTAATCACCTTCTCAATGGCACAAAGCCATTTGATGTTCAACTGTGGCCATTTTGATTAGCTCAGCATTAAAGGCTTTTCTGGAGCATTTCAGTCTCGGTAGTGCAACTGAAGCCAACAATCAACTATGGGTGGCATGGCACTGTCAAAAGATATCTGGGATAAAGTTGTGGACAGGCACAAGTTAGGAGATGGAAACAAATAAAATGTCAAAGGCTTTGTCAATACCCAGAAGCACAGTGAATTCTATTAAGAAGCTGAAGGTGTTTGGTACAACACAGACCCTCCCTGGATCAGGATGTTGCTCCAAACTGGATGAAAGAGCCAGCTGGAAACTGGTGAGAGAGGCTACCAAGAGTCCAACAGCAATCCTGAAGCAGATGCAGGGATTTGTGACATAGAGTGATCATTGTGTGCATGTGACAACAATATCACAAATTCTCCAAAAATGTGGCTTGTATTGGAGGGCTGTAAGAAAGAAAAGCCACTACTCAAGAAAGGCTGCATGCCGTCACCACTGAGCTTTGCCAAAACGCACCTTGAAGATTCTGAGGCCGCATGGAAAAAGGTGTTATGGTCAGATGAGACTAAAATTGAATGATTTGTGTCTGGCGGAAATCCAATCCAGCTCACCTTCCAAATACTACCATTCCTACTGTAAAGCATGGAGGTGGTAATGTCCTGTTATGGGGAGGATTCTCTGCAGCAGGGACTGAAGAACTTGTCAAGATGGAAGGAAAAATGGATGGGGCAAAATACCGTCAAATTCTTGAGGATATCTGCTGCCCTCTGCCAGAAAGTTGTCGGTGGGAAGGTTTATCTTCCAGCATGACAGTGACCCAAAACACACAGCTAAAATGAGCCCACAGTGGTTGGAGGAGGAAAAGGTGAATGTCCTTGCATGGCCTAGTCAGAGCCCAGACTAAAACCCCAATGACTTGAAGACTGCAGTCCACAAACGTCACCATCAAATTTACCAGAATGAGAGCAGTTCTGCAAAGACGAGCGGGTGAATATTGCAAAGTCTAGGAGTGCAGAGTTAGTAGAGACAGATCCCAACAGACTAAAGGCTGCAATTAAAGCAAAGGGGGTTCAACAAAATACTGACACAAGGGGGTGAAACTTTTTCCAACTCCATGATTCTGTTTTTTTAATTTTTTTTTTTTACATGTTGGTGTTCTATCTTTCACTTGGATGTTCTAATTTCCTGAGTAAATACAACTGAATAAAACAAAAACTGTGTCTGTCTTCATTTCAGGCTGCAAAGCAACAAAATGTGATTATTTTAAAGGGGAGGGTGATGATTGTTTTCTGTACCCAGTGTAGCAGCTGATTTTGCTATTATTTTGAAAGGAATCTGAAGTGTTTCAAAGTGTATGAATAGCCAAAACCTGGTTTTTAATTTATTTTAGAACGCAGAGAGGAAGGTTAGAACCTTTGTTAGAAAGATTTTGCCCTCACTTCCTGTGCTGGTGATGCATCTTTTTTAGTAGATCGGACGTGAAAGAAAATCCACAGCAGAGAACAACATTGAAAGAGCTGAAGGGTTCTAGCATTCCTCTACTTCTGTCTGTGTTGCTGTTGGAGAGTTCCACAAGAACAGAAAGTGAGCGGACATTTCTCTAGCGGCTCCCTGCACAGCAGTACAACTTTCTAATCCTTTCCCATGCCTACCAAAATGAAGGTCTCAAAAAGTGTATAGATTTTTTGAAGATCAATTCTAATCAACAAGATTAGGACTACAAGAGTAGGACTGTGCCAAGTGAAGAACTCCGATTGGTTTACCTTAAAGCTGAACTCTGAGACTGAGAAACAAATATTCCCTTGCAGTGGGACCTCTCCCTATTCCCCTTTCCCTTAAATCCTCATTTATTGAAGGGGGTGCAAGGATAAGGTGTATTACATACCCTATCATTGGTCCAGCAGCCGCCAGCACTGGTCTCTTCTACCTCAAGTTCATGATTTGGGTGGTCCCTTAACATCATCACATATTAACCTTGCATTGTATGTGGAGGAGGAGAGAGGAGATTGTAGCGCTGGATCAGTCAAATGGATGGAGGAGGCTTGCTGGAGCTATGGATACGGTATTACGCTTTATCCATACACCCCTAGAGCATTTAACCTTTTCAGTGCTGGTGGAAAGAATGAGGATGGGGTGGGCGGTTGCACTTCAGGGTTAGATTTTGTCTAATTGCCAGGGTTCAGCTTTAATTTGAGAGCTGTACAATCTATTAGTAGCTGGGAGTAGGATTGTGACCTCTTGCTATTTACCCTTCACGCTGCAGTGTGGGAGACCGCAGAGGTTGGTGGTGC
Organism: Staurois parvus; assembly: GCF_062004578.1. Taxonomy (NCBI): domain Eukaryota; kingdom Metazoa; phylum Chordata; class Amphibia; order Anura; family Ranidae; genus Staurois; species Staurois parvus. Next base: position 7,789,381 of record NW_028318377.1, read on the forward strand.
TGGGACCTGTGTACTGTCTCACGTTTTCTCAGGCTGACCTCCGTACCATTCAGAATGGGATGATACTGGCACCTAAAACAATGTAGAAAGCAAGAAAGACAGGTATAAAACTTAACTAGGCTTGGTCCTCTGCATATTGATTTTAATAACTTACGTTTGACCAGAGCATGCCTTTTAAAAATGTCTTCCTGCACAACATATATTTACCTCATATAAGTAGGGTAAGTGCAGCGCTAAATATCCGGACAAATGTATGGTAACAATGTTCATAAAATGGGTTATTAGTCCACAATACAGGAGCTCAAAGGTGATATATTATTCCCACGGTCGTAGCTTAAGTAAGACACGGTGAGGGGCAGGGTGCACACCCCTTCTGAAGATGTACTAGTGTACGAAACGCGTCTTGGAGGAGCTTGCAAGCTTTGACGTCACGCCGCCGGGTCACGGAGATCCGGCGGCTCCATTTGATCACCAGCTGAGCTCCCCCTGGTGACCATTCCACTGTACTGAAGAGGCTGCACCCGTGTCCTTAAAGTGGACCTCCAGTTTGAGAGCATTTATCAAGACGATGTCCATCCATCCTGGGCTGGCTCTATTCGCATCCTGAAAGGGACCCCCTGGCAGACCTTCGTTTTGTTGATACATTGCGCATTTCCTTTGCGCGTCCGGTGAGTGCGCATTTTATACATACCCTGCCCCTCACCTAGTCTTAGTTAAGCTACGACCGTGGGAATAATATATCATCTTTGAACTCTTGTATTGTGGACTAATAACCCATTTTATGAACATTGTTACCATACATTTGTCTGGATTATATTTAGCGCTGCACTTACCCTACATATATGTCTCTTGAAAGGTTTATGGTTTCCTTTACTGCGCACAGCTGCTTTTATAAGTTTATATTGTGAGCGCTCACTGAGTTTTTATCTATATATTTACCTCACTTTTGTTACTCTTGTTAGGATGTCCAGAGTAAAGGAAAGTCCTGTGTAAAGCTGGCCATAGATGAATAGAAATTCAGCCGGTTCAGCAAAGAGGGGCCAACTCACAACCTATGGGTAGACTGGTTGTACAGAAGTCGATATCTTGATCAACTTCTGCACAACCAGTCTGTCTTTTGTTTTGTTTTGTTTTGTGTTTTTTTTTCCCCCGCTCGATGACTGCCACCGGCTATAGCCAGCAACACTGGTCATGTATTCTGACGGCAAGAACCTCTCTCCGCTGTCAGAATACAATCGCTCCAATGGAGGGAATTCCCCATAAAGCTGCTGGTTGAATGGGGAAAAAAAAATGCTTCCATCTATGGCCTGCCTAAGTCTCAGATAGCTAGAGAGCTGTGCTAGAACAACTTATGAGATTGTGTTCATTAGCCCATCATTGTCACTTATTTTGAAAGAAAGGGGGTCCTGTTGCGCTTAGGAAAAAAATAAATATATGAAAATTATAATATATATATATATATATGTGTGTGTGATACCTATAGAGCAGCAGTCCTAATTGTGAACTCCTATACACAAAATCTTAAATATTTCAAATGGACCTTAGCGCGGTCCATTTGAGATCTATCATTGTCACTTGCTCCTCCATACGGTGTAGTCCTGGGTATTTCCTTCTGGTTTCTGGCAGGGAAGCGATAGAAAGGTTAGTATGTCACAAGGACTATAAGAGGGTTTACAACAAATGGGCGGTGTACATGTTGTCTTTGCTGAGCCTTTCTCTCCATAACTCTATATTCATCTTCTCCAGGGCATGCCATAGCTGAAGAGGAGGCCAGGAAGGCCCATCACCTCTGGTTATCCATTGAAGCTTTAAAGTTTACCCTGAGAACAGCATCTGGCGAGAGCCCCACCGAGCCCCTGGGGAACGCAGTACAGGGGATAAAAGCCAGCTGCTCCAATAATGAATTCACAGAAGCCCTGACCTCCGCAGTCCCTCAAGAGTCCCTTCACCGTGGCGTGTATAGCGAGGAAGCCCTCCGAGCACGCTTCTATACCGTCCGTAATCTAGCCCGCCGGGTGGCCCTTATTGATGAAACCAGAAACAGTCTGTACCAATATTTCCTCTCCTATCTGCAGTCCCTTCTTGTATTTGAACCTAAGCAGCTAAAACCCCCAAGTGAGTTGACATCCGAGGATCTGGACACATTCAAACTGCTCTCTTACGCTTCCTACTGCATGGAACACGGCGATCTAGAGCTGGCTGCTAAATTTGTCAATCAGCTGAAAGGAGAGTCTAGAAGGGTGGCCCAAGATTGGCTAAATGAGGCCCGTCTGACCCTGGAAACCAAGCAGGTCATCGATATCCTGTCTGCCTACGCCAGCGCAGTTGGCTTGGGCACAACACAAGTACAATGATGTCAAGGGAAGTTTAAATTAAGTCAAATTTGTTGCAGTGTTGAATCCAAATACCCTTTTGTCACACAGAAAGAACATTCATTTCTAGATTGCCGGATGCTGAAATGCAGCTGGGTTGCCAATTTGCATACTGTGATCAGCAAGGAGCAATATCTGAAGTGTCAGCCCAATAAATCCCAGCGTTATTCTGAGTTACATAATGTTCCTGGCATGCCTGTTTCTTGTAAATCGTTAGTTTTTGGTTTTCGCTCCTGCCTTTAAAACAAAACTGACTCCTGGTGCAGCAGTGAGAATCCAACTCCAACATTTGCATTCTTAATAATTGAAACAAAAAGGATTCACTTTCACCTGCTGGTGGTAGGCAGTTCCAAACATGTAAGTGCACAGAATCCCCTGCTGGAGTGAATAGGAGATATCAGAGCCTTGTCTGCCCAAATCTGAAATGCCAGTTTTGGGAGGCTGACCCTTTGAGTTGCTTTCTGCTTGTCACTGATCCCCATTGCATTGATTATGTGTTCTAAAATCCCTCGGGGTGCAGTGCCCGGGGCACGAAGTACCAACAACAACATTTGTTTCTATGTCTGCCTCTTCTGCATCAGACTTGCCTTTGAAACTTTGCAAGCGGCATGCAAGTCTGGCACTTTGTATAGGATGGGCCATGTCCCCATTCTAGAAGAGAGCCAAAAGCATCCATTGATTGTCAGCCCGAGCATCATGTGACCAGCTTCATATGAATGTTGTACGTATTGCACACCATGTACCTAGCTCAAGGTGATCAATGTATCCCTCCGAAACAGAGGGGCAGACAGAGCCTTACCACTGTAACCGACAACACAGCCACTGGGTGCCAGATATGAAAACATAGCAGGCTGTAAAACTGAGCAACCTCTGCATCCGATTTACAATGCACACTTTTTCTACTACTTTGTGAGATAAATATTGCAGACAATGCCTGGTTTACAGCCTATATATGTTGTATTCTGTGTTCTCCTAGCTGCTGTGTATTGTTAGAACAGGTCCTCTTTATAAGCACTGGGAAGCAGGAAGAAGACTCCAATTTTTCCCTTGTTATATCTTGGCATGACACACTAACCCCCCTCACCAGTGGCTCAATGATTATTCCATTTGTGATGTGCACTGTAAACACACAATGGTGGTTCCACTAAGCGTGCATGGAAGGTCCAACTTCTGATTGTTTGGCTTTCTGTAATTGATCATGATGACAGTAGAGTTTTGTTGCATTCTCCTGACCCCTTCTCACTCCAGGTGACAGAACTCTTTGGGCGTCCTGCACCATGTCTGCACCTTCCGGCAACGTGCTCTCCTCTGCCCAGCGGTTTTAAGTTTTCAGGTTTTACTGATCCAACCAAAATGTCATTTATTCTTTTCAATTATTCTTCCAGTTGGGATGTCCAAATAAAACAATCACTCTCACCTTTCTGTCTTTCCTGTGCAGTGTGTTTCATTTATTTATAGGAAAACTGTTGCTAAGGGCGAGGAAGAAACCAGGGAAAGCAAAATATAAGTAGAATTAACCACTTGCCCTCCAAAGGATTTACCACCCCCCTTCCTGACCAGGCCATTTTTTGAGATACGGCCCTGTTACTTTAACTGGCAATTGTGTGGTCATGCAATGTTGTACAATTTATGTCCTTTTTTTTCCCACAAATAGAGATTTCTTTTGGTGCTATTTGATCACCTCTACATTTTTTATTTTTGCGCTATAAATAAACAAAACCCAGCGATTTTATAGCAATTAAAGTAAAAAATAGTTTTATTACAGCCTGTTCGTCAGTGGAGCTGACAGGGGAGAGGTCTATATGTAAACACAGATCTATTCCCTGTCAGCACGATCACCGAGTCCTGGCGGAGAATCAGCAGCTGGGACCTGGTGATTTACATGCCAAGGAGCCAGCAGCAGCGCAGGTAGGGAGTGGGCGCGTGCCCCATCCCCAAAAATGCAAAATCTAAAGTGCGTGCGTGCACACACATATCCCTGCTGCCTTGTAGCAGTACTTCTGCTATAGGGAAGTTGGGAAGCAGTTAAGTTCAGCTTTAACCTCTTGATGTCTATTGTGCTGATGGAGTGGGCCATTTGTCATTATCCACTTGAGCAATGGAAGATTTTGCCCTATTCATGACCAGGCCATATTTCGCTACTTTAACTGGCAATTGCATAGTCAACAAAATTTTATATATTTTTTCACACAAATAGAGCTTTATTTTGGTGGCATTTGATCACAATTTTTTTTATTGTATAAATGAAAAAAGACCAAAAAGTTTGAGGAAAAAGTTTTTCATTTTTTTTTTAATAGGTATGTTTTATAGCAGAAAAGTAAAAAAAAAAACCTCTAATTTCTTCATAAATTTAGGCCAAAATGTATTCTGTTACATATATCTGGTAAAAAAAAAAACCTAATAAGTGTATGCAAATTTGTTTGCGTGAACTTTATCGCATCTACAAACTACGGGATATATATACTGGAATATTTAATTAATTATTTATTCTATTGATGGTAACTATCAGTGAATTATAGTGGGACTGTGACAGTGTGGTGTGCAATCCGACACTTCCTGTCACCATGACATCACCAGTGACATTAATACAGTGATCAGTGCTAAGAATTTACACTATTGCTGTACTAATGACACTGGCTGGGAAGGGGTTAACATCTAGGGGTGATCAAGGGGCCATTTGTGTGCCTAACAGGTGTTAATGTGTTTACTGTGTGCGTTTTACTACAAATCGCTTTTGTTTCCTTTCTCTGCTTTTGCGAAACCCAGAAGCAGGCAGCGATGTACTAATACTACCTGTACCTGCCGCAGTATATGTACTGTGGTGCTTCAGCAAGCACTCACACTGGCCAAGTCAGTGTGTGTGTGTGTGTGTGTGTGTGTGTGTGTGTGTGTGTGTGTGTGTGTGTGTGTGCGTGCGTGCGTGCGCGATATCTCTTCATCGAGGGTGGTCAAGATTCTGCAGTATTCTGGCCAGCAAGTGATTGACATTCATTTCATATGGTGTACTTTGGTAACCTTGCTTCCAGCAAGCTGTTACCAGCTGTGGCAACTCCATAGTATTTACCTTTTAGTGGTGGGTATAGCCGCCATTGTGTCTGTTCCCTTTTAGTGTATGTTTGTAGGGTTCAAATAGCTGCAAGGTACACCTTTTCATAAATGTGCTCTACTGGCTACATTTCTTTATTGTTAATCACGAGACACAGAGTATCTTCATGACATCGGGGTTATACTGCTTCCTTCAGGTGATTGGACACTGGCTTAAAAATACAGGGAATCAGGCCCCCCCCCCCCACAAGCAAGAACTCTCCGTTAGGTGAGGCTTCATTTTTTTTTTGCCTAGTGTCTTAGGTGTGATGGTCATGTCTGTGTAGTTTCTGCTCATTAGAACAGCAAATTCTTAATGATTCCATCTAGGATTAGGAGGCTGGCCTTTTCCAGATACCTGGACCCTGGCCTGGACATGCTGGAATGGCCTGTAAGCTTGCTGGTTAGCACTGGACCCTGCACAATTGCATACATACAGGTTCAGGGCACTGATCACCACCAAGGGCATCGAGTACCTGAAGGCCCTTAGTGGCAGCATCCCATGTGATGGGTGAAAATGGGACCCCCTAGGACAGGGGAGCTCAACCTTTTGAAGAGCGAGGGCAACTTCAGTGACTTCTGCATCTGCAGTAAAAATATTAGGGAACAATTTGTGTGTTCATTTGGGGGTTTACCAGCTAGAAAAGGTGTTTCTTGTACACAAAGAACATCTCCTTTGAGGATTTTAGCTTCTTGCCACATAGCCTTACACTTGAAAGGGTTATCCAGACTGGGGCCATCCAGAGAACTTCAAGAGCCATGTATAAGGGTAAATGTCTGCTTGGTTTTGTTGATGTCATACTCCCAGGACATGAAGAACTCTGACTTCTGGCCATATACTTTTTTTTTCCATTGCCAACCACCGGTATTAGTTCCCGTAGGGATTGTGTCTTCACCTGTAAGAACTTCTTGGGTAGTAACTTGGTATCAAATGTGTCTTCAAATAAACCAAAAACAGTCAACAGTAACAAAAAGATAAACAAGAAAAAAAAACATGAGATTTCTCTCAACGAACGGATCCTACTGCATAATCATAAGGGGGCAACAGCGTATACCAGAATTTATTAAGCACCTGTCACATCTGGACTTTGTGATGATTCAGTTATTATTATTATACAGTATTTATAAAGCGCCAATAGTTTGCTCAGCTCTGTACATTACAAAGGGGGACAGAACAATAACAATACAATGCAAAACATGAGGGGATCGAGGGCCCTGCTCTTTGGAGCTTACAATCTAGGAGATATGTGTCAATCTGGGTTTCCCCCAACACTGATTCGATGCTAGGGGGTGATGTTTTAGCTGGTGCAACCTTTTCATCAGAGGGCAGTATGCCCCAGTGTTTTGCCAGTCACATACCTTCATCCATTGTGTAGGTTTTCTGTTCCCAAGTGACCATCAGCATAGCCGGGACTCCCCAGTGCTATATGAGGTGGTTGTTGCGATACAATTTTGTGAGGGAGACCAGATTTTTTTTTTTTTCCCCTTTCCAATACTGTTTTCGTTTTTTTCCATAAGAAAGAAGTTACAAGCCAGTACAGAAAAATATACATCCATTACCCTCCCCCCCATATAAACGGCAGTCTTTTCGGGCTGAATCCGGCAATGCGCAAAATACAATATTTCAAAGCAATTATCTGTTGATAGTGACCAAAGGGGTCCCTTAGGGACCTGTAGATGGAAGAACTGCAACAATAAGATAACAGAAAAAATGAAATCTAATGTAAAACTGTCACGTCTGGTGTCATAGACCACCTGACCTGTATAAAGGGGCACTTGCCCTCAAATGTTTGACATACCATAAGGGGATATGACCCTCATGGCCCTTTAACTGTCTAAAACCAGAGAAGGGACTTGAAAAGGAAAGAGAAGGAGAAGTGAAATAGAGGAGTGAGAATAAAGATAGGGGAAGAAAAGGAAAGGAAAAAAAGGAAGTAAAGGACGCTTGGTGGAGAAGGATCCGGCTAGCAGTCTGGTGTGGGGATTAAGATTACTGTTTATCAATATCCCATATTGACCACCATCTATCCTAGGATGATGGACCAGTGGGTTTTTTTTACAGGCTATCATAGTATGTTGCAACAAATCTGCATAAAGAACAAGGTCTGTATAGAGTTCAGGCAAAGGAGATGTTTGTCTTGTGTAATGCATTAAGGCCTCTTTAACGAGGTAATGACTTCGCAAGGTACGTTATCAGGCAAGTAGGCTGGCTTGTGGCACCTGTGAGCTCGATCCACAGACATTTCTCTTTTAGGCATGTCAGGTAAGAGGGGAGATTAATCGCTGTATATAGATGAGGAGGTCTGATGGAGGGATTGTCTCAGTTCTGCCCTCAAATTTAATATTATTCCTCCTTGGGCGATCTTCCAAATCTGCAACTTTCAGTGTAAGAGCATTGAGCTCATCATCAGCTGCCTTATGGACATCCACTAATTTGTTGTGTGCTATTGCAAATTCCCCCATCTTGTTTTCTGTATGATTCACTCTCTCACCAAGTGCATCTACTTCTGTTCTGATCTGAGTAACCAGAGATAGCATATCGCTATGCAAGGAGCCCATTAGTAACCCCAGCATGGCCTTCAATGTTTTATCACAGGGCTTGAAAAAGCTGCTCGCTAAATGCAAGGAGAAATTCTCTAGCTGCAAGCAGTGATGGAATATCTGCTCACCTAAGCAGCATAAGCCCCCGAGCCGCTGTGAATGGTAAAGCAAGGTGATCACTAGAATTAAGCTAGCTGGACCGGAGACTGCGGCGCACAGGAACTGACGTCCCAGGAAGAAGCAGAAGTCGGCCACCAAAAACCAGGCTGAACCGCAAACTGAACTGATGCGCAGCGGTCCGGGTCTGGCTAACTTGCGTCTAGTGATCACCTTGCTTTACCATCCACACCGGCTCGGGGGCTTATGCTGCTTAGCTGAGCAGGTATTCCATCACGGCCACACATTGGGCTTTTACTGCTGTTACTAAATGTCTATATAGTTTTTAATGGAATAAATTTCTACCCTTTATTGGATTGTGGGGTCAATATTTATTTATTTATTTATTCATTGTGGGGTCAATACTACCTAAACCTAAGTCTTCTTAGCACTGTTCCTTTGGACTCTATTTATCACTTTAGTGTGACATCAGCAGCTGAGGCCTAATCGGCTTCCAATAATCTGGGATTTCAGCGCTTGGATCGATTGATGTTAACTTCTATCTTGTTGTATTGTGTCTTACAATATAACTTTTTCATATCTTATATCTTAACTTTGACAGTATCTTATCTCATCTTACTTTACAATATACCTTCTATCTTATTCATATATCTTATTGTTAAAGCTATTTTTTAATCTTATTTTATGAGTATATATTTTTTTTCTATATACGGTGTATAATATACTGTATACAATTTTATATTTTGGACTTGTTATTCTAAAGAAAAATGTAATTTCATAAGCTTTAAGGGGGCGTGGTTGGGGGCAGGGCTGGGGTTGGAGGTGGACCTGGGCAAGGTTGGGTGGGGCAACTGGTGGAGAGTAAGGTTTGTGCCCGGCTAGTAGGTCTAGACTCGAAATTTTAAGGCCTGCTTTATCAGATACTGTCTGGCCCAGTGTGGGATAATCAATGCATTCTATAATCTCTCCAGTAGAGGGCCTGCATTTATCCCCTTTAGGCTGCTCACCTGCATATTGATGAGGGAGACATCCTAGAGCTAGCTTTTACAGGGCTGTTAAATGGAGTTCCTTGATGTGATGAGCAGCTGCTTCCCCTGGAATGAGAGGAGTGTGACTTACTGCAGTCGGTGCCATCTTGAGATGCTGGACCTTTGGCTACACAGAAGAATTCTGTCCGTTTGTGGGGCCCTTCTGTAGGTTTCCTCTTCCCCCCCATTGTTCGGGAGGTGTTTATGTTCCCTTAGCCTAGAAGGATGCAGAGTGGCTGCTGTGTGCTTACTCCTCAAGTGTCTATCTTTTCACAAAAAAACTAAGCAAAACATTTTTTTTCCATTTATATAGCAAAAAAAAAATAAAAGACCCAGTGGTGATTAAATACCATCAAAATAAATGCTCTATTTATGTGAATTTTTTTTAAAAATGTCATATGGGTACAGTGTTGCATGACCGCATTTAAAGTGTGACAGCACTGAAAGTTGAAAATTGGCCTGGAAGGGAGTTGAAGTGTCTGGACTTGAAGTGGTAAAAGATGGAATGCCCTTAATAGAAACAGTAGATTGATTATTTGCTGCATGAAAGTCTGGGTCCACTTTGGGAGCAGTTCATGGTTTGTTTTTTTTTTTTTTTTAATTCTTTCATTGGGTACCAGGCAGTAACCAGGAGGGATGAATACCCTCAGAGTTCAGTCATTTTATGAAGTCCAATCAGCTTGATCAAAACTAGGGAAAGGCTTTCTATGACTCTCTCCTTTTTGTGCCTATTGGAGCATGTGGAGGCTGTGCAGAACTAGGTGTGTAGCCAGAGACTGGTGTGCACTGCCTCAGTCAATGAGTCCACCGAAGCCAGCATGTGATGAGAAGGTAACGGAGTTAACCTTGTGAAATGTTGGAGGGTGAAAAATATTCAGCAAGCTCCGCTAAGATGTCAGAGTCCCCTTCATCAACTGCAAAAGTGTGTTCAGGTGATGAAATTTGTGCAGTCAGGAGGAAGAGACACAGAAGAGAGTTTACAACTGCAAGCGTCTGCCGGTTGTAGATGCAGCAATAGCCTCTGGAATAGATAAGCAGAAGTTTCTTTGACTACATCTGTAGTTAGACAGGTTGCATGTCGGTGAGGGAGCCCAAATCAGGATGGAGTGGTGGCAGGGCCCATGTTGCTGAGCAATGTCTTTAATTATCTCAACTTCACAGGAAATGAGATTCTTCAGGGCTTGCAGCAGAATTCCCACCGTTTGTCCCATGTGCTGCCACTCCTAAGTGTCTAATCCATCACTAAGTGAGGATCTTCCCCTACAGCAGGGGTCTCCAAACTTTTGAAACAAAGGGCCAGTTTACTGTTCTTTATTCTTTAGGGGGCCAGACTGTGGCCAATGGGAATAGAAAATGCAATGGGCTTGGTTTACTTAATGGGGGTAAAAAAAAATAAAATAAATGTACATACTTGGTGTCAGTGGGAGGATTAGTGCCCCATCGTTGGTGTCAGTGGGGGGGGGGAATGGTGCCCCATCGTTGGGGTCAGTGAGGGGGGAATGGTGCCCCATTGTTGGTGTCGGGGGGGGGGAGAATGGTGCCCCATTGTTGGTGTCGGGGGGGGGGGTGAAGAATAGTGCCCCATCGTTGGTGTCGGGGGGGGTGAAGAATAGTGCCCCATCGTTGGTGTCGGGGGGAATATTGCCCCATCATTGGTGTCAGTGTGGGGGGAATAGTGCCCCATCGTTGGTGTCAGTGGGTGGGGGGGGGAATAGTGCCCCATCGTTGGTGTCAGTGGGTGGGGGGGGAATAGTGCCCCATCGTTGGTGTCAGTGGGTGGGGGGGGAATAGTGCCCCATCGTTGGCATCAGTGTGGGGGAGAGGATAGTGCTCCATCGTTGGTGTCAGTGGGAGGAATAGTGCCCCATCTATGGTGTCAATGGAAGGGATAGTGCCTCGTATCAATGGAGTGCCCCAAGGGCTAGATAGAAGCAAGCAAAGGGCCACATTCGGCCACAGTTTGGAGACCTCTGCCTTACAGGATACTCATGAAGCTGATACGGACTGGAGGGGTTCAGCATTAAGGAACTGCAATAATCCAGACACTAACCAAGTTCTTGTTGCTGTGTTTCAAGAGTACCAGGCAACAGGTGATAAAGGAAACGCTCAGCTTGCATCATGGACAGAAAAGCAAAGTTAGGTGTTATGTAAGCACTACAGTGTCTGGCACCCTGTGGAAAACTCATTTTTGCGCCACATACCAAGGTGAGTGCTCAATGCAGGATCCAGTGCCTGAAGCAAATATTACAGGGCATAGTTCCCAAGATGTCCAAATCAAGGGTAACCAATAAGGCAACTGTTAGCGAGTCATAAGGCAATAAGCAGGCAGAACTTGATAGAAGTGTTAGGTGAAGAAAGAAAGGAAAACTGGTGAAAAAAATGGTTCTAACACCCAAGGACACTAGCAAAAAAAAAAACCCCTAGAGCCTCACTGAATTGGTGGGGTTATATGGGTACACTGTGGGGCAGCATGGTGTAAGAATCAATTCTTGTGTCCTGTACGATTAGGATAAATAGTTGGTGACGAAGTGTTGTAACTGCGCAATAATTTGTGAGTGGGACCTCAGTGTCCATCCTCCTAGGGCAGGAGGAAGTGCTATCAAGGTTAAATATTTCACAAAAAGACAAACATTTTGTTTTCATAATTTAATATATGCACAAGTTGAATACAAGCTGAAAAAATGTATAAAATAAAATGTAAACTTCCATATAGGCGCAGCAGACTACCAGCAGATGTAATGACATTGATAGCAAAGTGGACTTAGCCATGGTGTCTGCAGGTCACCTCAGTCGTGATCACTGTCACTGCTACTACTACTACTACTACTCTTGCTGTTCTGAGTCAGGTCTTGTAGGGTTATCCTAGAAGAAGAAAGACAAAATTCACAATTACAGTAACCTTTTGTGCACTTGGTTGAGATTCCTTAACTTCAAAGACTGTACAAGTCTACTATTTAGGCATGGATTCTGATTGGCCTGAAAACCCCCAAAACATTATATATTTTCTGAAACCAGAGACCATAGAGATTAATATGATGGTAGTTTCAAGTTATGTCATACCATATTACTGCTACTGGTTATCAACTGCAAAATTTTCGTAAGAAATACAATAAATTTTAGGGCACATAAAAACAATATATTACCAATTTTTGGTAATATATAAAAGATGAAGTTGTGCCGAGTAAATAGATACCAAACATGTCAAGCCTTAAAATTTGATTAATGGTTTATCGTAAAATCTCTTAATGGAGTATATCACAGAACACAGGAGGATATGACAGTGTATCCTCCTATCCATTATGCTGCCAGCTTCAGGTGACTGGAAAAAAAGACAACAAAATCCCCTTCTAGGTATTTAGGCAAGGCCTCTTGGAGGAAACCATGAACCACAAAGGCAGAGGAGTGGGATACCTGTGTCCTGTCATGTATTCCAGGAAAAGGATTTTACAGGTAAATCAAACATCCCATTTTCTTTATTGTACATCCCAGGATGGGTATTTTCATATACATTACAACAGGGATGTCTCAAAGCTCTGAAACATTTCGAGTAGAAACTGCAAAACCTTTTGCCCTCTTCAACTGTAATGATCACCCCTTGAGATAACGGACAGCTTGCAAAAGAGCAAATGTTTTTTGTGGATTCAAAGAAAATGTTGAGAGAATGAAGTGCAGAGAGATGAAGGCTCTGAAATTCCAGCTTGTAGCTGTGAGCCACTATGGTGCAAACACCCTGCCAAACCTTCATCAAGGCCTGCAAATGCCCCCCACCCAAGCGAGTGGAGGTGTCCCTTTATTGTGAAGGTGGTTTGTCCCTCGGCTTACAGGGCTTTGGAGTCCATAGATTCTTGTGCAACTTGGTTTTCGTTTTAGAGCTCAAGGCCTGAAATTGGTGAAAAGATTGATATTTGGAAGTAAAATTAGCAGAGGGTTTCTGAACCATAGGAATTGCTTTCTTTTTAAGGGGTAACAGTACCACTCTTGGTCACCTCTCTTACTAAGGACCTTCTGCCCCGAGAGGATGGTTACATCCAGCAGGTAACCCTTTAGTCACCTGCTGGATGGAACGATCTAGGGCAGGACAACAGAAACACTTCACATGAAAAGGTAAACGTTTCAAATGTTTGCAGGAAAATTCTGTAACTCAATAGCATAAGATCCTGTGCATGTGTGCGGAGAAGATTCCTTGCGAAGAAAGTTACTATGTAGAGTCCTTCAAGGTATCCACTGAGAAGTTAAGAGCACGTGGAAATTCTGCCAAGTTTCTGCTCATGTTGGTATCACCATACGTTTTGTCAAACCTTAAGGTTCTGGCTCAGGCCTACAGCTGCAAGGCTGCCTCCACAGAAAATGAGGCCTCCAGATGTTTGTCCAAGGCATCTTTGATCACCAGGACCTTGTCCAGTGGACATCTTAAGATGAGAAACTGTCGTATCCATTGAAACTGACATTTTTCAGTGAACTCACTTTGCATGGGGTAATGCTGAGAAAACCTTTTAGGTGGAACAAACACCTTGTCAGGGTGAGCCCAGTCCATGTACAAACCATCCTTTAAATGAGGCTGTACAGGAAAGAAGTGAGGATGTTGTGGCAGACACCACAATCCAAATCTTCCATTCTACTGGAATGCTTGACCTCCTGCATCTTATTCTTCACTGGTTCCTCTTCCATTAACAGAAGGGAAGGGGGAAGGGAAAACGCTTCTGCTTTCGACCAAGGTATTCCAAGACGTTAATTATTCTGGAGAGCTGTCGTGTAAACCAGCAATAGCAGATGAACATTCCTCACTTGTCACAAAGGAACTGAAGAAAGGTGCCCCAGAAATAACAAAATACCAGATAGGTAAAGGAAATCAGACCAGCATGAAACGAATTGACCCCCAGGGGATACATTGCATTGGGGGGCTATGTCCCTTTTCCTCCCTGTCTAATAAAGAGATTTGGGACCCCTCAATTTCTAAATCCCTACCTTGTCATCGCTGAGACATGACCTGCTGACAGATATATTAGGACTCTTGCTGGATAAAATGGCGGTCCCAGTTGGCTGTATTATACATTAGTGTGCTGGTTACCCCTAATTGTTAGCCTCCTCTTATGGCCAGTACCCTACCACCCCACAAGGTAACTGCTTAGTGGCCCCTTCAAGTATACTTGTTTCAATTTGTAATCCCACAGCAATAGATTCGCTGCCACATCTAAAGAATAGGATCTTTTAAGCTTGCCGCCATTGGAGAGATCTGCCTGTACGAGACATCATCAGGTGCTCTGCTCCTGTGTGTGTATGGCTTACTGTGCTTAAAGTAGAGCTATAGGCAAACCTTATGTTGGATAAAGGGAGGATCATAAGCCCTGTAAGGTTTATTTTTGCCCCCTTTGTCCCATTGGGGAGATTTACCTTCACTTCCTGTCCCAAAACAGGAAGTGGAGAGGAATTCCCTGCAAATTAAGGGAATATCTTGGGGACCCCAGTTTACCAGAACTAGAGTCCCCATTGGAAGATTTCCCCTCTCTTACTTTTCTGGGGACAACTCAAATTTTAAGATTTTTTTTTATTTTCACTTTCAATGATAATGGTAAACAGGACTTATAGAGAAAATCTCCCTAACAGGGGCACAAACGGCAATAATAAATGACAGGTGTTCTAATCCACCCCCACTCTATCCAACGCTAGGAAAAAAAGTTTTGCCTTTAGCTGTACTTTAAAAAGAATGCAGGGAGTGGAATGTTTTCTCTGATTCTGGTGTCAGAAGGTCCCCAAACTGCCCCACACTGCTACTGCTATGTAGCGCTCAGGCGGCCCAGAAAGCATAAAACAGTGACATTTGGAGTCCCATGCAACTACAATAAAGAATACATGCCCAAATAGCCATTCCATCCGCAGGACCCCCTCAGGCATTCCAATCTTCACCCATAACAGTGGGCTATACCCCCAGGCCCTTCAAGGACTTGACTTCCCAGCTGGGGATCACTGCCCTAGACCTGTATGGCACCCTACTGGACCGCAAGGCTATATATCATTTTGCAGGGTCCCGTTCCACAGGGTCCAGTGCCAACCAGCAATCTGGCAAGCCATCCCCATGTCCCCATACCATTTCTCCGAGCGCATAAAAATCATAGGTAATGGATCTGGGAAAGTCTGTCTCCTAATCTCAGATGGAACTGTTGAGCAGTTAGGACACTATCACCTAGGACACTAGCAAGAAAAACGAAAGCCTTGTCTAAAAGGGAGGGGTTATGAGTAGGAGGGGATTTCCAGTCTTTTGTTTGCCAGTGTCCAAACACCTGGAGGTGGCAGCACACCCTTTTGTAATTGATATGAAGACACCCCGAGTCTATACTGCCTCCCTTTTCCCTCCAGAACATGAGGAGGGATGAACTGGCACAGTAATGTCTATATATCATTCTGTCTTTACTACAGATACTGAGAAAGTGGTGGATCAAAACAGAACACGCATTATGGTCTGTGCATTTCTATGGGAACAGTTCCAAAACAGAGCCCTGGTGCACCATGGTAAAGGTGTGAAATACTGTGTTCAGGTACCTCTTATCCACAATACCCAATTCATACCTTTGCTCTTCAGTAAGGGTGAACTCATCCAGCGTGGTTTGAGCAAGCTTAGCTATGTCTGGCAAGCTGTAGCTGACGGCCAGCTGCACAAGGTCAATGGCCATATTGGTGCTGCCAGACGCCCTAGCACAGTGCAGGAGCTCTTCAATCACATGTAACCTAGAAGAAGCACAACAGTTCCCAGTCAATACTAAAAAAACCCGTCCAGCTAAAGGATTTCAAATAGAAACAAGTCACCACCCACAAGCCTCCCTGAGGACTCCTGGCCGTTGGGTGACAATGCCGGATTGGAGCTCATCTGTGCACCCCACAACAAAGTTCACAGGATACGATACAAACGTCTACTGAGCGTTCCAGCATCAACAAAACGTTATCTTTCTAGAGACATGAACAACAAAGCCACACTTAGGACCCCCCTTGTCTTTTACTTAAGACAGGCTCGTGGTTAGGCTTTTTAAGCCTGTTTTTGGGTGAAACATATTGGTGAGGAAGGTCCCAGGCAGGGATTTGTTGATCATAAATACATTTATTTAATATTGGAATCTGTGTGAGGGCAGTTTCATATCCTGCGAACAAAGTTTTGCATTACTGAAAAGATACTGGGCTGACTTTTCATTGGGTGCAACCTATATGCACCTAAATGGAAGGGGGTCTGCTGTGCTGGGGAGAGCTTTAAGGGGCACTTGGAGGAGTATTTAAACTAGAATTGAGGAGGGAGAATTAAATTATAATGGGGCAGACAGGTCAAAGAGGGGTCAGTCCTTATTGGTGGGTGGAATGGGGAAAGATGGGGGGAGGGCTATGGCAGATGATAAGAAGGTTCACATGCTACAAACAACCATTGGAATTGGAACCATTTGTATAAAAAAAAAAAAACAAGCAAAATACGTGCACGAGGTGTCAATGAATTAAAGTGTATGTTCACCAATGCCAGAAGTCTGCCAAGCAAAATAGGTGAGTTGGAAGCTTTGGTGCATGAAGAGAACTATGATTTAATTACATAGTTACATAGTTAGTCTGGCTGAAAAAAGACAAAAGTCCATCCAGTTCAACCATAGAAAAAAAAAAAAAAAAGTTATAATCCAACACCCACAGTTGATCCAGAGGAAGACAAAAAACCCAGCAAAGCATGATCCAATTTCCTCCTGCTAGGAAAAAAAAATTCCTTCCTGATCCCCCGAGAGGCAATCGGATATTCCCTGGATCAACTTTACCTATAAATGTTAGTATCCAGTTATATTCTGTGTTTCTAAGAAAGAATCCAGGACTTTTTTTAAAGCAATCCACTGAGCTGGCCAGAACCAACTCTTCAAGGAGTCTATTCCACATTTTCACAGCTCTCACTGTGAAGAAACCTTTCCGTGTTTGCAGATTAAATCTCTCTTCCTCCATATGTAAAGAGTGCCCCCTTGTCCTCTGTGATGACCTCAGGGTGAATAACTCTACACCGAGTTCACTATATGAACCACTGATGTATTTATACATGGAGATCATACCCCCCTTATGTATTATACATGGAGATCATATCCCCCCTTATGTATTATACATGGTGATCATATCCCCCCTTAATCTCCTCTTCTCAAGAGAGAGTAAATTCAGTTCCTCTAATCTTTCCTCATAGCTGAGCTCCTCCATGCCTCTTTATCAGTTTGGTTGCCCTTCTCTGTACTTTCTCCAGTTCCCCAATGTTCTTTTTGTGAATTGGTGCCCAAAACTGAACTGCATATTCCAGATGAGGTCTTACTAATGATTTGTACCGGGGTAATATGATATCTCTCTCTCTGGAGTCTATATCTCTTTTAATACAAGAGAGGATTTTGCTCGCTTTAGAAACCGCAGCTTGGCATTGCATGCCAATATTAAGCTTGTGATCTACCAGAACCCCCAGATCCTTCTCCACCATTGATTTCCCCAATTGTACCCCCCCTAGTATGTATGATGCATGCATATTCTTAGCCCCCAAGTGCAGACCTGTTAGTTTAACTTCTATAGTTGGGAAGATACTGGAGAGTTTAATAAAAGACCACATAGATGAGTTCTTGCTGGAAAAAATATTTTAAGCAACAGACAGCATGGATTCATGAAAGACAGAAGTTGTCAAACAAATCTGATTTCTTTTTATGAGGGGGTAAGCAAAACCTTGGACAGAGGGGTGGCGGTGGATGTGGTATACTTGGACAGAGGGGTGGTGGTGGACGTGGTATACTTGGACAGAGGGGTGGCGGTGGACGTGGTATACTTGGACAGAGGGGTGGCGGTGGACGTGGTATACTTGGACAGAGGGGTGGCGGTGGACGTGGTATACTTGGACAGAGGGGTGGCGGTGGACGTGGTATACTTGGACAGAGGGGTGGACGTGGTATACTTGGACAGAGGGGTGGACGTGGTATACTTGGACAGAGGGGTGGACGTGGTATACTTGGACAGAGGGGTGGCGGTGGACATGGTATACTTGGACAGAGGGGTAGCGGTGGACGTGGTATACTTGGACAGAGGGGTAGCGGTGGATGTGGTATACTTGGACAGAGGGGTAGCGGTGGACGTGGTATACTTGGACAGAGGGGTGGCGGTGAACGTGGTATACTTGGACAGAGGGGTGGCGGTGAACGTGGTATACTTGGACAGAGGGGTGGCGGTGAACGTGGTATACTTGGACAGAGGGGTGGCAGTGAACGTGGTATACTTGGACAGAGGGGTGGCGGTGAACGTGGTATACCTGGACAGAGGGGTGGCGGTGAACGTGGTATACTTGGACAGAGGGGTGGCGGTGGATGTGGCATACTTGGACAGAGGGGTGGTGGTGGACGTGGTATACTTGGATTTTGCAAAAGCGTTTGACACAGTTCCCCACACACAGCTAATGTGTAAGGTAAAGTCTACAGGCTTGGAAAAATCCGTATATAAATGGATAGAAAACTGGCTAAAAGATCATATTCAGAGTAGTGGTTAATGATTCATACTCTGCATGGTCTAGGGTCATCAGTGGTGTACCCCAAGGTTCAGTGTTGGGACCCTTACTTTGTAATATATTTATAAACAATATAGGGTCTGGGATTATAAATCCCATTTCAGTCTTTGCAGATGACACCGAGCTGTGCAGTGGAATAACGTCCTTACAGGATGTCTCCAATTTACAAGCCGACCTCAATGCTCTGTGTAATTGGGCAACTATGTGGCAAATGAGGTTTAATGTTGATAAATGTAAGGTTCTGCACTTGGGGGCTAAGAATATGCATGCATCATACATACTAGGGGGGGTACAACTGGGGGAATCAATGGTGGAGAAGGATCTGGGGGTTCTGGTAGATCACAAGCTTAATAATGACATGCAATGCCAAGCTGTGGTTTCTAAAGCGAGCAAAATCCTCTCTTGTATTAAGAGGTATAGACTCCAGAGAGAGAGACGTCATTTCCCCGGAACACATCATTAGTAAGACCTCATCTGGAATATGCAGTTCAGTTTTGGACACCAATTCACAAAAAGAACATTGGGGAACTGGAGAAAGTACAGAGAAGGGCAACCAAACTGATAAGAGGCATGGAGGAGCTCAGCTATGAGGAAAGATTAGAGGAACTGAATTTATTCTCTCTTGAGAAGAGGAGATTAAGGGGGGATATGATCAACATGTATAATACATAAGGGGGGGGATATGATCTCCATGTATAATACATAAGGGGGGATATGATCACCATGTATAATACATAAGGGGGGATATGATCTCCATGTATAATACATAAGGGGGGATATGATCTCCATGTATAATACATAAGGGGGATATGATCTCCATGTATAATACATAAGGGGGGATATGATCTCCATGTATAATACATAAGGGGGATATGATCTCCATGTATAATACATAAGGGGGGATATGATCTCCATGTATAATACATAAGGGGGGATATGATCTCCATGTATAATACATAAGGGGGGGATATGATCTCCATGTATAATACATAAGGGGGGATATGATCTCCATGTATAATACATAAGGGGGGATATGATCTCCATGTATAATACATAAGGGGGATATGATCTCCATGTATAATACATAAGGGGGGATATGATCTCCATGTATAATACATAAGGGGGGATATGATCTCCATGTATAATACATAAGGGGGATATGATCACCATGTATAATACATAAGGGGGGATATGATCTCCATGTATAATACATAAGGGGGATATGATCACCATGTATAATACATAAGGGGGGATATGATCTCCATGTATAATACATAAGGGGGGATATGATCTCCATGTATAATACATAAGGGGGGATATGATCTCCATGTATAATACATAAGGGGGGATATGATCTCCATGTATAATACATAAGGGGGGATATGATCTCCATGTATAATACATAAGGGGGGATATGATCTCCATGTATAATACATAAGGGGGATATGATCTCCATGTATAATACATAACGGGGGATATGATCTCCATGTATAATACATAAAGGGGGGATATGATCTCCATGTATAATACATAAGGGGGGATATGATCTCCATGTATAATACATAAGGGGGATGTGATCTCCATGTATAATACATAAGGGGGGATGTGATCTCCATGTATAATACATAAGGGGGGATATGATCTCTATGTATAATACATAAGGGGGGATATGATCTCCATGTATAATACATAAGGGGGGGATATGATCTCCATGTATAATACATAAGGGGGGATATGATCTCCATGTATAAATACATCAGTGGTTCATATAGTGAACTCGGTGTAGAGCTATTCACCCTGAGATCATCACAGAGGACAAGGGGGCACTCTTTACGTCTGGAAGAGATTTAATCTCCACATACAGAAAGGTTTCTTCACAGTGAGAGCTGTGAAAATGTGGAATAGACTCCCTCAAGAGTTGGTTCTGGCCAGCTCAGTGGATTGCTTTAAAAAAGTCCTGGATCGTTTCTTAGATACACAGAATATAACTGGATACTAACATTTATAGGTAAAGTTGATCCAGGGAATATCCGATTGCCTCTTGGGGGATCAGGAAGGAATTTTTTGCCCTGCAGAAGCAAATTGGATCATGCTTTACTGGGCTTTTTGCCTTCCTCTAGATCAACTCTGGGTGTAGGATTATAACTTTTTTTTTTATGGTTGAACTAGATGGATGTTTCCCTTTTTTCAGCCAGACTAACTATGTAACTATACCTGTATAGGATGGAAGATAAATACTGGACTCGGATCTTAGGACAAGGAACAATGTTGATGGATTTTGGAAGTTACATGCACAAGGCTTTGTTGAGGCTCTGTGGGCCTCCAGTCTCTTTGCTGGATACCACGGAAGCAGAAACATGTTGAATGTGAACTAGACTAGCTCCTTTGCACATCAAGGGGGTATACAAAACAAACAGGTGGGCTTAAATTGATCAGGAGGCAGACCTGGAATAACCCATCTAAACTACACTACAATTAAACAACATTTCTTCTGGTGATATATTGATATTAGCAAAAATGGAGGTGAAAATCTAGTTAAAGCCCATAAGTCTGACCATCTGCAATTTACTAACTGTTGCGTAAACAGAGCTCCCTGCAAGAAACATTTAGGAGTTGTCAACTCAAGACTTTCCAGTAGGAGTCCAACTAAACCTTTCAGCTTGTTGTCGGGCTTCTTTCATGTGCAAGCATAAAAATGTTATTGACTATTGGAATATGTGTGAGGGCAGTGTCATATCCTGTGGACAAAGTATTGCATTACTGAAAAGATACCTGGAACTTAGCTGCAAAGGATGGAAGATAGATACTGGACTCAGCTATTAGGACAAGGAACAATGTTGATGGATTTTGGAAGTTGCATTCATAAGGCTTTATTGAGGCTCTCTGGGCCTCCAGTCACTTTGTTGGATACCACGGAAGCGGAAGCATGTTGAAAGTGAAATAGACAAATCTCACATATTTAGTTTCTCTGCCGTTTGATCAAATGTAGGCCTGGGAGAGTTAGTGCCAGGAAGTCCTCCATCTACAGACTTAAGGTTAGGTGGTAGGTTAGATTTTGAATTAATTGATACAGTTGATGTATCAATGAAACAATTAAAATTAGCAATGAATGTGGTGTGTGTTAAATTTAGATGTTAAATTATACATTAAAGTGTTACTAAACCCAGGGCCCTGCACTCACTATATCTGGTCTCCCCGGACCCTGCACTCACTATATCTGGTCTCCCCGGACCCGCACTCACTATATCCGGTCTCCCAAGACCCTGCGTTCATTATATACGGTCTCCCCAGACCCCGCATTCACTATATCTGGTCTCCCCGGACCCCGCATTCACTATATCTGGTCTCCCCGGACCCTGCATTCACTATATCTGGTCTCCCCGGACCCTGCATTCACTATATCTGGTCTCCCCGGACCCTGCACTCACTATATCTGGTCTCCCCGGACCCTGCACTCACTATATCTGGTCTCCCCGGACCCGCACTCACTATATCCGGTCTCCCAAGACCCTGCGTTCATTATATACGGTCTCCCCAGACCCCGCATTCACTATATCTGGTCTCCCCGGACCCCGCATTCACTATATCTGGTCTCCCCGGACCCTGCATTCACTATATCTGGTCTCCCCGGACCCTGCACTCACTATAT
Organism: Staurois parvus; assembly: GCF_062004578.1. Lineage (NCBI taxonomy): Eukaryota > Metazoa > Chordata > Amphibia > Anura > Ranidae > Staurois > Staurois parvus. The sequence goes on from NW_028318377.1 coordinate 7,811,704, forward strand.
CTGGTCTCCCCGGACCCTGCACTCACTATATCTGGTCTCCCCGGACCCGCACTCACTATATCCGGTCTCCCAAGACCCTGCGTTCATTATATACGGTCTCCCCAGACCCCGCATTCACTATATCTGGTCTCCCCGGACCCCGCATTCACTATATCTGGTCTCCCCGGACCCTGCATTCACTATATCTGGTCTCCCCGGACCCCGCATTCACTATATCTGGTCTCCCCGGACCCCGCATTCACTATATCTGGTCTCCCCGGACCCCGCATTCACTATTTTGGTACAATCAGCCTGTCCATACATGGCTCAAATCTCAATCAGCCATAGATGGTTCAAATCTTGGCTGGTTCACCAGGGACCATCCAAGATTTGAACCATCTATGGCCAGAGTTAAACTTAGATACACTTTCAGAAGTTACATAGTTAGTCTGGCTGAAAAAAGACAAACGTCCATCCAGTTCAACCATGGAAAAAAAAAAAAACCCAGCAAAGCATGATCCAATTTGCTCCTGCAGAGGAAAGAATTCCTTCCTGATCCCCAGAGAAGTGTATTTATAAAAAAAATTGCATAGCTGTTTGTCCATCAAAACTACCTGTAAACTGTTCTGTCGAATGGGGAAAAAAAGAAATCGAATTTTTTTTATATCTGGTCTCCCCGGACCCCGCATTCACTATATCTGGTCTCCCCGGACCCCGCATTCACTATATCTGGTCTCCCCGGACCCCGCATTCACTATATCTGGTCTCCCCGGACCCCGCATTCACTATATCTGGTCTCCCCGGACCCCGCATTCACTATATCTGGTCTCCCCGGACCCCGCATTCACTATATCTGGTCTCCCCGGACCCCGCATTCACTATATCTGGTCTCCCCGGACCCCGCATTCACTATATCTGGTCTCCCCGGACCCCGCATTCACTATATCTGGTCTCCCCGGACCCCGCATTCACTATATCTGGTCTCCCCGGACCCCGCATTCACTATATCTGGTCTCCCCGGACCCCGCATTCACTATATCTGGTCTCCCCGGACCCCGCATTCACTATATCTGGTCTCCCCGGACCCCGCATTCACTATATCTGGTCTCCCCGGACCCCGCATTCACTATATCTGGTCTCCCCGGACCCCGCATTCACTATATCTGGTCTCCCCAGACCCCGCATTCACTTTATCTGGTCTCCCCGGATCCTGCATTCACTATATCTGGTCTCCCCGGATCCTGCATTCACTATATCTGGTCTCCCCGGACCCTGCATTCACTATATCTGGTCTCCCCGGACCCTGCATTCTCTATATCTGGTCTCCCCGGACCCTGCATTCACTATATCCGGTCTCCCCGGACCCCGCATTCACTATATCCGGTCTCCCCGGACCCCGCATTCACTATATCTGGTCTCCCCGGACCCCGCATTCACTATATCTGGTCTCCCCGGACCCCGCATTCACTATATCTGGTCTCCCCGGACCCCGCATTCACTATATCTGGTCTCCCCGGATCCTGCATTCACTATATCTGGTCTCCCCGGACCCTGCATTCACTATATCTGGTCTCCCCGGACCCTGCATTCTCTATATCTGGTCTCCCCGGACCCTGCATTCACTATATCCGGTCTCCCAGGACCCTGCATTCACTACATCCGGTCTCCCCGGACCCTGCATTCACTACATCTGGTCTCCCCGGACCCTGCATTCACTACATCTGGTCTCCCCGGACCCTGCATTCACTATATCTGGTCTCCCCGGACCCTGCATTCACTATATCTGGTCTCCCCGGACCCTGCATTCACTACATCTGGTCTCCCCGGACCCTGCATTCACTATATCTGGTCTCCCCGGACCCTGCATTCACTATATCTGGTCTCCCCGGACCCTGCATTCACTATATCTGGTCTCCCCGGACCCTGCATTCACTATATTTGCTCTCCCCAGGCCCTGCATTCACTATATCTGGTCTCCCAGGACCCTGCATTCACTATATCTGGTGTCCCACACTACACACAGCCTGGAAATACAATTATTTTAGTAAATATAAACTGCTAAATACCTTTTCTCATCAGCAGTAGGAACAGTCTTGTGACTTCTATCAATCAGTGTTCAGCAGAGCACTGGTTAAAGCTTGTAGGAGGATGTAGAACCCCTGACATCTGTCTGGGCAGTGCTGATTGGCCCTGTGCCGATTACATGCACTCTCAAGAAGAAGAAAAAAAAAACCTCTCTAGCAATACACACCAAACTGAGCATGTGCAGTGTTTCCACATGATATGTCTTATCAGAAGAAAAGACACTGGAAGAAGGGGATGATCAGAGAAGTCAGGATCAAACATCCTTTTTACACACTGCAGAGGATTAACCCCTTAGGTTCCACAGTGAGTATAACAAGCATGCTTTACTGCATATACACACTGATTTTACTGTTGTGGGTTTAGTAACACTTTAATAAGAGAAATCCTCACCGAAAGTTATTGTGTTTTTCTGGAGGGAGACGCTGGGAGCTGTACCTGCCGGGAGATCACAGTGATTATTGCCAGCAGTTAAAAGCCACTGGCAATAATCACATGCTAAAAATCGGACATGATGGTTGTACCCAAGTCAATCGATGGATCGATTTTGGTACAATCAGCCTGTCCATACATGGCTCAAATCTCAATCAGCCATAGATGGTTCAAATCTTGGCTGGTTCACCAGGGACCATCCAAGATTTGAACCATCTATGGCCAGAGTTAAACTTAGATACACTTTCAGAAGTTACATAGTTAGTCTGGCTGAAAAAAGACAAATGTCCATCCAGTTCAACCATAGAAAAAAAAAAAAACCCAGCAAAGCATGATCCAATTTGCTCCTGCAGAGGAAAGAATTCCTTCCTGATCCCCAGAGAAGTGTATTTATAAAAAAAATTGCATAGCTGTTTGTCCATCAAAACTACATGTAAACTGTTCTGTCGAATGGGGAAAAAAAGAAATCAAATTTTTTCATGCTAGCTCCTTTGCAGATCAAGGGGTATGTAAAACAAGCAGGTGGGGTTACATTGATCAGGAGGCAGACCTGATATGACCCATCACTACCAATCTCATAACTAAATTTCTTCTAGTGATATATTGAGAACAACAAAAATGGAGGTGAAGCCTCTAAGTCTGACCAATGGCAATTTACTAACTGCTGAGTAAACAGAGCTCCCTATAAAAAACAATTGGGTGTTGTCAACTTAAGACTTTCCAGTAGGAGTCCAGCTCCAAGTTTCAGCATGTTGATGTGCAAGCAAGGTCCAAGTCCTAGAGAACAGAACAGACATCGTATTTTCTCAACAGAGCAGACTCACTGAGGAACCAGATTTTTGGACTTGAAGGACTTCAGCGTCACCCTGTAATAAAGGAAGTAAAGAAAAGAAAAATGAAGACTTGATATATTCAATTCCTGTATACATTAATCACTATGGCCCTGCTTGAGCAACAAAGCCCTGGCAGAGCATCCTCACCAGGCTTCCTCACTTCTCCCAGCTCTGCACAGCAGGATAATGATATTTCCTAGGATGGTTACAGATGGCTTCATCCTGGAGAATGAGATCTCATCTTCACAGATGGCTTTCATATCTGCGGCAATATTGGCAAACTCACCCTGGAGCTGGATACAGGAAAATAAAAATGTATGAAGAGTCTAGAAGATAGCTCTCTAAAGTTACTCTATCATCAGGGGGATATCAAAATGAAAATGGCAGGAGCCAGTAAAGAAAGCAGCACCATACTGTACCAGAGGTCTCAGCACTGATTCAACATGACTTCTCTGGTGTGTACAACAGTGACCAGCAATCATCACCCACCCAACCGGCCCTCCCACCCCACCCAGCTGGCCCTCTTGTTCCTCCTGCTGACCTATTAATTAGCAAATACTTAAAGAATATGTACACCCAACATTTCATATTCCTGCTATGTGCCTGCTGTACCATGTACAGTGGGGCAAAAATGTATTTAGTCAGCCACCAATTGTGCAAGTTCTCCCACTTAAAAAGATGAGAGAGGCCTGTAATTGGCATCATAGGTAGACCTCAACTATGAGAGACAAACTGAGAAAACAAATCCAGACAATCACATTGGCTGATTTGGAAAGAATTTATTTGCAAATTATGGTGGAAAATAAGTATTTGGTCAATATCAAAAGTTCATCTCAATACTTATATATCCTTTGTTGGCAATGACAGAGGTCAAACGTTTCCTGTAAGTCTTCACAAGGTTGGCACACACTGTTGCTGGTATGTTGGCCCATCCTCCATGCAGATCTCCTCTAGAGCAGTGATGTTTTGGGGCTGTTGCTGGGCAACACGGACTTTTAACTCCCTCCAAAGGTTTTCTATGGGGTTGAGATCTGGAGACTGACTAGGCCACTCCAGGACCTTGAAATGCTTCTTACGAAGCCACTCCTTTGTTGCCCGTAAGGTGGTGGGGTTGGTCTGCTCCTGTCACCGCAGAGCACCTTCCGAGTCCTCCCAAACCCCCCCTCCCTATCCTTCTCCTCCTTCGAGGCCCACTGCGTCCGACTATTCTCCCCAACCCCCCTGAAGATTGCTGTGATATACCGGCCTCCTGGATCCATACCCCGCTTCCTGGAAGACTTCTCCTCCTGGCTACCCTTCTTCCTCTCCTCTGAGCTACCCACCATCATTCTTGGGGATTTCAACATCCCTGTCAACCTTGACAACCCGGACACAGCCCGTCTCCTCCACTTAACCTCCTCCTTTGCACTTGCACAGTGCATACAATCCACCACCCACTCCGACGGTAATATCCTTGATCTTGTCTTCTCCAACCGCTGCGCTCCCCACAACCTCACTAACACCCCCTTCCCTCTCTCTGACCACAACCTGATCACCTTCTCTATCTCCTCGTCCTCCAACACCTACCCCTCCAAATGTCACACTACTACCAGCCGTAACCTCCGCAACCTTAACCCTGCCCCCCTCCACTCTGCAGCTGATCAACTCCACGACCGCATCCTCCCCCTGTCCTGCCCCGACTTGGCTATGATTGCCTACAACAACGTGCTGTCAGCAGCCCTTGACTCACTAGCGCCTTTAACCACACGCAACATCAGACTCCGACCGCTCCAGCCCTGGCAGACTGATCACACCAAAACCCTCAAACGACGCAGTCGTGCCCTGGAGCGACTATGGCGCAAAACAAAATCCCAACAAGCTTTCACCTGCTACAAATCTGCCTTCCGCACCTACACCTCCTCCCTCCACGCAGCCAAACAAGCCTACTTCCTGACCCTCATCAAGGCCCTCTCCTCCAATCCTCGCCGACTCTTCTCCACCTTCAACTCTCTACTCTCTCCACCCCCACCTCCACCCAGCACCTCACTCACCGCCCTTGATATTGCCAATCACTTCAAAAACAAGATTGACACAATTCGCAAGGACATTGCCGCAACTCACACGCCCTCTCAACCCGTCCCCTCTCACACAGCTACCCCATCATCCCCCCTCCCCCTCGACATTACCCCCAGGGACTTCGTCGCTGCTCAAACTCCCTCCAACCCCCTTCCCCCTCACTTAGCTACCCCCTCTTCACCCCTCTCCCACGGCCTCACCACTGCTCTGACCTCCTCTCCCACCCCACCCTACATTCCTCATACTGAAGCTCCCCCAACACTCCGCACCTTTGACCTTACTACCATCGAGGAAGTCTCCAAGATCCTCTCTGATGCCCGCCTCACCACCTGCCCCCTCGACCCTATCCCCTCACAATTCCTACGACCTCCCTCCCCCTCCATCCTACGCTCCCTCACCCACATCTTTAATCTCTCCCTCTCCTCCGGCACTTTCCCCTCCCCACTGAAGCATGCACACATCACCCCCATACTTAAAAAGCCCTCCCTGGACCCCAATGACCCGAACAACCTCAGACCCATCTCCCTGCTCCCACTTACATCTAAACTCCTCGAGCGCCTCGTCTACACCCGCCTATGCTCTCACCTCAACGACAACAACCTCCTCGATCCCCTACAGTCTGGCTTCCGCCCCCTACACTCCACCGAAACCGCCTTACTCAAACTCTCCAACGACCTTCTAACCGCCAAAGCTAATGGCCACTATTCAGTGCTCCTACTCCTTGACCTCTCTGCGGCCTTCGACACAGTTGACCACCCCCTCCTCCTCAAAATACTACACTCCCTCGGCCTCAGAGATTCTGCTCTCTCCTGGCTCTCATCCTACCTGTCACAACGCTCTTTCAGCGTTACCTATAATGCTACCACCTCCCCCTCTCTGTTGGGGTCCCTCAAGGCTCTGTCCTTGGGCCCCTTCTCTTCTCCATCTACACCTCCTCCCTTGGCCAACTCATACACTCTCACGGCTTCAACTACCACCTCTATGCCGACGACACACAAATCTATCTCTCAACCCCCCACCTCACCCCCTCGGTCTCTGCCCAAATCACACACCTACTGAGCGACATATCAGAATGGATGTCGCTCCACTTCCTTAAACTGAATCTCTCCAAAACCGAGCTCCTTGTCTTCCCCCCAGCCCGAACCCCACTCCCCATTGACTTCTACATCACATCCAACAACGCCAATATCAAACCCGCTCTGCAGGCCAGAGTACTTGGTGTCATTCTGGACTCCAACCTATCCTTCCAGCCCCAAGTCCAATCTTTAACAAACTCGTGCAGACTCCACCTCCGCAACATCGCCAAAATCCGCACGTTCCTAACCCCAGAAACCACTAAACAGCTCATCCACTCCCTCATCATATCATGACTCGACTACTGCAACTCCCTCCTCACTGGCCTGCCTCGCCGCTGGCTATCCCCGCTTCAGTCGATCCTGAATACGGCTGCCAGACTCATTCACCTTTCCAAACGCTCCGTTTCCGCCACCCCCCTCTGCCAATCCCTCCACTGGCTTCCGATTGCGCAACGGATCAAATTTAAAATCCTAACACTGACGTACAAAGCTGTCCACCATACTGCCCCGAACTACATCACTGACCTAATATCCAAGTACCACCCAGCACGCACACTCCGCTCCTCACAAGACCTCCTATCTAGCTCCCTGGTCTCCTCCTCCCATGCCCGCCTCCAGGACTTCTCCAGGGTGTCACCCATCCTCTGGAACTCCCTGCCCCAACCCATCAGATTATCACCTACTCTCCTCTCCTTTAGGCGCACCCTGAAAACCCATCTCTTCAGGGAAGCCTACCTCACCCCCTGCTAACTTGCTGACCTCCTCCACTCTTCCTACCACTCCATCCCCCACAGCTATCTCCTCCTGTACCACTATCCCATCCCTTCTAGATTGTAAGCTCGAAAGAGCAGGGCCCTCAATCCCCTCATGTTTTGCATTGTATTGGTATTGTTCTGTCACATGTTCTGTCCCCCTTTGTAATGTACAGCGCTGAGTGAACTATTGGCGCTTTATAAATACTGTATAATAATAATAATTGTCATGTTGGAAGACCCAGCCACGTTTCATCTTCAATGCCCTTGCTGATGGAAGGAGGTTTGCACTCAAAATCTCACGATACATGGCCCCATTCATTCTGTCCTGTACATGGATCAGTCGTCCTGGTCGCTTTGTGGAGAAACAGCCCCAAAGCATGATGTTGCCACCCCCATGCTTCACAGTAGGTATGGTGTTCTTTGGATGCAACTCAGCATTCTCTCTCCTCCAAACATGACGAGTTGTGTTTCTACCAAACCGTTCTATTTTGGTTTCATCTGACCATATGACATTCTCCCAGTCCTCGTCTGGATCATCCAAATGCTCTCTAGCAAACTTCAGACGGGCCCGGACATGTACTGGCTTAAGCAGGGGGACACGTCTGGCACTGCAGGATCTGAGTCCCTGGCGGCTTAGTGTGTTACTGATGGTAGCCTTAGTTACGTTGGTCCCAGCTTTCTGCAGGTCATTCACTAGGTCCCCCCCGTGTGGTCCTCGGATTTTTGCTCACCGTTCTTGTGATCATTTTGACCCCACGGGGTGAGATCTTGCGTGGAGCCCCAGATCGAGGGAGATTATCAGTGGTCTTGTATGTCTTCCATTTTCTAATTATTGCTCCCACAGTTGATTTGTTCACACCAAGCTGCTTGCCTATTGCAGATTCAGTCTTCCCAGCCTGGTGCAGGTCTACAATTTTGTTTCTGGTGTCCTTCGACAGCTCTTTGGTCTTCACCATAGTGGAGTTTGGAGTGTGACTGTTTGAGGTTGTGGACAGGTGTCTTTTATACTGATAACAAGTTCAAACAGGTGCCATTGATACACGTAATGAGCAGGACAGAGGAGCCTCTTAAAGAAGAAGGTACAGGTCTGTGAGAGCCAGAAATCTTGCTTGTTTGTAGGTGACCAAATACTTATTTTCCACCATAATTTGCAAATAAATTCTTTCCAAATCAGCCAATGTGATTGTCTGGATTTGTTTTTCTCATTTTGTCTCTCATAGTTGAGGTCTACTTATGATGCCAATTACAGGCCTCTCTCATCTTTTTAAGTGGGAGAACTTGCACAATTGGTGGCTGACTAAATACTTTTTTGCCCCACTATACTTGTATGAAAAAATATCCTGTTCTCTTTGTATTGCTTCCTTTGTGTGAAATCCCTAGAGTTCCTGCCAATTCCTCTGCTTTCCTATTAAACACTGACCACACTAGGCATCAGAGCAAAATGTAGTCAGTATTCTAGCTGTGTTGAAACTCTCCTCCAATGATCACATTTGTGCTCACATACCCACCCCCTGCACAGCCATTCACTGGGAAGTTCAGTGTCCTGTTGTTTCTCCTGCCCCAGCTCTCTGTTCTCAGCTGCATAGGCAGCTTAGAGGGAATATGATTACTTATAAAATGAGGGGGAAAAAAAAGCCATTAATGATGTTTTTTTCATATCCACACACACGTTTTGCCTTTCATTTCTATTTTAAAAGTGGTCGTAAACTCTCATATACCCAGTGAAGTGACTGGCCTTCAAGTGATACAGAGAGATGAAATAGAGTCTCCTTACGTTGTACCGGTTTATCTACGGCAATCTTTGTCCTACATCCAAAGTGCAGAATTTATACAGGATCTCTCAGCTCTGAAAATCAGGGGGTGGAGAGCAGAAGGTACATCAGTGAGGAGAGCTCTAAGAGATGATTGGAGGGCAGGGGAAGAGACCAACCCCCCCCCCCCCCCGAGCAACAAGGAAGCAGACAGAAATTACACTTTGTGCTCTTAATTGAGACAACCGCACACTATAGAGGGATATGCTTTGTTCATATTTCATGTCTGAAATTTACAACCACTTTAAACTGAATGAGGGGGTTCTACAAGGTGAGGGTTAACTTTACTTTTCATACTTTAAGATGTTTTTGCTAGTTTGACCATTATTGCTTCTAAAAAAAAGGTGTTCATTTGTAATTGTTTTCACACAATATTCACATATCTTTCACCCAGGATTCATCCATTTTTTCAAATGAATCCAATTAGAAAAAAGTGTGAATTTTAGGTGAAAACATAGGAGACCCCTACATGTTCCTGTTGATAAAAAGAATGCACAGTTTATTCTATACATTCTACTGTGTATAACAACCATAAAGGAATGTTTTTATTACAAATGAAATAAAGAGGTTTTTTTCAGTGCTGTGCTTTTTTTTTTAAATGTTTCACAAAAAAAGTACAATACAAACAAAAAATTATAAACAATAAAAAAAAATAAAAATAAAAATTAGCAGTAAGATAATAGCTAAGGGGAGAAGGGGAGGAAGAAGTTATTTAGGGTTCATTAAAGTGGAAATAAACTCCCACTGGACACTTGTACCTACAGGGAAACCTTATATTAAAGGAGTACTAAAATACTTTTAAGTGAATTTTTTACATTTCATTTGTATATTTATATACCAATCTAATAATTTAACAGATTAGTATGTAATGAGTTTCATTGATGGGTGGGGGTTATTAATTGTTATTTGTTGATTTTCATATAGATATGTTTTTTTGTAGAATTGTTTTAGGTTTTTCCAACCACAAGATGGCACTGTATAGTTTGTTTTATGCTTCTATAGCCTCCAACCACTAGATGGCGCGTAACTGAGCCATATAGTTTATTAATTATATCTTCTGTTAGTGTAATATTTTATCTATATCATTTAAGGCCAATGTTAAAGTTTATAACTATTTTGTAGCCTGGTTGTCATCTTAATTTATTAATTCTGGGTCTCGTTTCGGGACTCTTCTGATCTGTTTCCGTGGTGTCGTTATGACATCCGGTTTGCCTATTGGCTTATGGTTTCGGTCTGTGGAGCGCAAGTGACACGGGCTTATTTCCGCTTTGGGACTATTTACAGCGTGCTGGACGGCGTAGGCCATGCCCTTGATGTCTTTTTATGACGAAACACGTAGGGTGTAGCTAGGGCTTATAACGTCATCACGCATCACGGCCATTTTGTTGTTTGGAAACTTTACTGATTTTACATGCCGATTTCTTCTGTTTGTAAGTGCAATATTTTTATTCAATTCTGGATTATGTTAAATACTACACTATGAGGAGTTTTTCATTCTCTTTATATACATCCTATTATCTCTGAGCTATAACACTGGATCTTTACCATCGAGTTACCAGCTGTGGAATAGTCTTTGGCGGAGAAGATTCACTATGAATCCATTATATACATTGATTCCCCATACTTGCTGTTTTTGACCGCATGACCTGTGGTCATATTCCCTGGTAAGAGGCTGTGAATGGTGATGGTGGAGGATCCTCCTTTCTTCTCTTTGGTGGCACAGTACCTTCCCTAAGGATATGGGCTTTATATAACTTTTTATGGACTTTTTTGAAGACTCTAATTTATTGTCACATTACATTTTGTGTATGAGTGGGGTAAATTAGCGCTACATATTGGTCTTGTAATTATAATAAAGCTTACCTGTAGGTACAAGGAACATCTCCTAAACGTGCATGGTTTAGAAGATAATCAGTGCCCTGTAGCCAATGACATCACCAGTGGATGTGCTCTGAAGGAACGGCATTCCTGTGCTGCTGAATCCGAGGAATAGTCTGCAGGGAAGAACGCAGAATATTCCATCCTCCTAGAACGTGTAGATTTTTTGTGTGTTGCAGCTGAAACTCCCATGCGCATGCGCAAGCGGGACATCACTGCGGCGTGACCAATCAGGAGGCCAGAGCCCAAGAACCCGCAAGGAAGAACAGGTGAAGATGGTAGCCCTGTCAGCGGTGACAGTGTACCGCTGAAGGGCTTCATTCTAAGGTAAGGCTTTCATAATGTGCTAATATGCGATGCATGCTAGCACATTATGACATTATTTTGCAGGGGAAATTTTTATTTTTATTTTTTGTGGTTTACTACCACTTTACGCTAGGTTCACATACAGTTGTGTTCAAAATAATAGCAGTGTGTTGAAAAAAGTGAATAAAGCTCAAAATCCTTCTAATAGCTTTTATTTCCAAACACACAAATGCATTGGGAACACGACACATTCTAGTCCAAATCAAAACATGAAGAAAAATATATCAAATTTGTGTTGTTCCTCTAAAAAAATGGAAGAAAAGTGAATCTTAGACTGTTCAAAAAAATTGCAGTGTTTGTATTCTTCTTTACAAACTCAAACATTCACTATATAAACTGAAAAATGTTTGAAGATTTTTCTTTCCTTTGAATCACTTAATGAATATTTGGTTGTAGTCGCACTGTTTCTGAGAACTGCTGTACATCTGTGTTGCATGGAGTCACCCAACTTCTGGCCCCTGTGAACAGGTATTCCAGCCCAGGATGATTGGACTACATTCCACAGTTCTTCTCTATTTCTTGGTTTTGCCTCAGAAACTGCATTTTTGATGTCACCCCGCAAGTTTTCTATTGGATGAAGATCCGGGGATTGGGCTGGCCACTCCATAACGTCAATCTTGTTGGTCTGGAACCAAGATGTTGCACTTTTACTGGTGTGTTTGGGGTCGTTGTCCTGTTGGAACACCCATTTCAAGGGCAATTCCTCTTCAGCATAAGGCAGCATGACCTCTTCAAGTATTCTGATGTATTCAAACTGATCCATGATCCCTGGTATGCGATAAATAGGCCCAACACTGCAGTATGAGAAACATCCCCATATCATGATGCTTGCACCACCATGCTTCACTGTCTTCACAGTATACTGTGGCTTGAATTCAGTGTTTGGGGGTCGTCTGACAAACTGTCTCCGGCCACTAGACCCAAAAAGAACAATCTTACTTTCATCAATCCCCCAAATGTTGCGCCATTTCTCTTTAGGCTAGTCAATGTGCTCTTTGGCAAATTGTAACCTCTTCAGCACATGTCTTTTCAACAGTGGGACTTTGCGGGGGCTTCTTGCAGATAGCTTGGCTTCACATAGGCGTCTTCTAATTGTAACAGTACTCACAGGGAACTTTACACCTTCTTTGATCTTCCTGGAGCTGATTGTTGGCTGAGTGAGTCCTTGCCATTTTGGCTATTCTTCTATCCATTCAAATGGTAGTTTTTCGCTTTCTTCCACGTCTTTCAGGTTTTGGTTGCCATTTTAAAGCATTTGCGATCATTTTAGCTGGGCAGCCTATCATTTTCTGCACTCCTTTATATGTTTTCCCCTCTCCAACTTTTTAATCAAGGTACGCTGTTCTTCTGAACAATGTCTGGAACGACCCATTTTCCTCAGAATTTCAGAGAGAAATGCACTGTAACCAGCATGTACAACATTTGCTGCCTTCCTTCCTTAAATAAGGGCAATAATTGCCACCTGTTTTTCAAAGAATGAATGACCTCACTAATAGAACTCCACACTGCTATTATTTTGAACATGCCCCTTTCAAATAGTGATTCAATTACACAGAATCAGCAGCATGCATGTCATGACTGTTGGGTCTGTTGGATTTTTATTACTCTACTACACCTGCTAGTAAATTATTTGCCATGTAGAAATATCATTTCTACCAAAAACAGTGATTGATCAGGTTAGTGATGTCTGACTGCTATTATTTTGAACACAACTGTATGTGCGAGTGGTGCCGCTGCGGATCAGCACGAAAATCCGAGCAGCCACACCACCCGCACAGAGGAATGCAGTCCCGTGGGCGGATGCCATTAGTTCTAATGGCACGCCGGCTGTACTGGAACCTGCAACCATACTGGGATCTGAGGTTCCCGTGTGGGCTGCGTTTTCAGAAGTAGTTCAGGGACTTCTTCCCTATGTGTCACGGGGCACAGGAGTCCATTCAAATGAATGGGCTCTCGTACCCATGCAAAACGTGGCCCGCACGGCCGCATATATGTGAACCGAGGGTTAAGGGACACCATTGGAATACCTTGCAAGGTTGCTTTAACCCTTTTATTTGCTATAAATGAACCAGAGAAGTTACAAATGAGAAACAATAATGTTGTTTCATTATAACTCCTCTTGATACAGCAGGCGCCGAGTGTCAGGTAACAACAGAAAAGCACCTTTCATGCAGGCGCCCTTCACTTCATCTCAGCTGGGCTGATTTGCCAATGTGGATCAGAATGCAAACAGATGTCCTGTGTCCATTCTGACTTTTCCTGCATCTTGTGAACTATTTCGTTCTATCTGGACACCATGGTGAATGTTTGACACCTGCAAACTTCTAACTGCAGCCACTGAGCCTGTACAGTACACTGTTATGACAAGTTTCCGGTGGCCGTAACTTTTCATTCCTGTTCACATAACCGGCGATTACCTGTGGTGATCGCTGCTAAATGCACACAAAGTGAGTGTTCAGCAGCCACCATTGTGGGTAATTACTGAATGTGTGAACAGCCACGAATAGCTGCAGCACCCAGTAACTTGCCATAGTGTACTGTACAGGCTTGGTGGCTGCAACTAACTACTCGCTGGTGTCAAAAACAGCAGCAGGAATCAGCAAATTTGCACCGTGGCTAAATGCCCCTGCGACTGTAGCCTAAATTAGTAGTTCCCAATAGCGGTTATGTCAGAAAAGCCTTTAAAACCCTTCTCCCTCCACATTAAATCCTTTGCTTTGTTACGAACATAGAAAAATGACAGCGGAAAAAAACCAAGTGGTCCATCAAGTCTGCTCTTTTTTTTGGTTTGTTTTATTCGGGGAGAAGGAAGGGGGGGGGGGTCTTTTTTTAATTTGTTTTTCTTGTTTGTGGGGGGAGGGGGTTGTTAACTTTTTCTGTCTGAGTATGGATCTAAGCTTCTTCCAAGCATGTTTGAAGCTATTTACTGTTGACTGGCTCACTACCTCTGCTGGATGTTTATTCCAAGCATTAACTACTCTTTCACTAAAATAGTACTTTCTGAGATTAGTTTTGAAGTTCCCTCCAGTTACTTTGAGGTCATGCCCCCGTGTTCTTGATTTTGGTTTCATACTGAAAATACTGCCCTCCTGAACCTATTCACCCCCTTGATGTATTTAAAGGTTTCAATCATGTCTACCCTTTCCCTTCTTTCCTCCAGACATGTTAAGTTCCTGAAGTCGCTCTTGAAATGTTTTATCCCCCCGACCTTTCACCATTTTTGTTACCCGTCTCTGGACTCGTTCTATCTTATCAATATCTTTTTGTAAGTGAGGTCTCCAGAACTGGACACAGAATTCTAAATGAGGTCTAACTAAAGAACTATATAGGGGAATCAGGACCTCCTTCCTCCTGCTGGTGACCCCTCTAGTGATAGAAAGATCTATATAGGGGAATCAGGACCTCCTTCCTCCTGCTGGTGACCCCTCTAGTGATAGAAAGATCTATATATGGAAATCAGGACCTCCTTCCTCCTGCTGGTGACCCCTCTAGTGATATATAGATCTATATAGGGGAATCAGGGCCTCCTTCCTCCTGCTGGTGACCCCTCTAGTGATAGAAAGATCTATATATAAGGGAATCAGGACCTCCTTCCTCCTGCTGGTGACCCCTCTAGTGATAGAAAGATCTATATAGGGGAATCATGACCTCCTTCCTCCTGCTGGTGACCCCTCTAGTGATATAAAGATCTATATAGGGGAATCAGGACCTCCTTCCTCCTGCTGGTGACCCCTCTAGTGATATATAGATCTATATAGGGGAATCAGGACCTCCTTCCTCCTGCTGGTGACCCATATAGTGATGCATCTTAGAATTCTATTCACTTTCCCCACTGCCTGGCCACAATGTTTGCTCATTTTGCAATCATCAGAAATAAGTATCCCTAAGTCCTTTCCCTCTAAAGTGCTGGCCAACACTGTACCCCCAATGTTGTACTCTCTCAAGGGATTCCTTTTCCCTAAGTGCATTATTTTACATTTAGAAACATTGATCTGCAATTTATTTTTTTTACAACCCAGATACTCATAAAAGATTGCTGTGGAAGGGGTTAATAGCCATTTAAAGATAAACCTCTCTGATTATATCCCCTCCAAGCTGAGCCAGATGCATAGATGCTGAGGGAAATGTTCGGAGGGAGGGCAGGTACATCGATAGTAAAAGCCAGGCCATGAGCCGGCTTAGGCTAAAAGAGTGCTGTACCACAGATGTAAAAAACTGAATATAATTACCCTTTCACAGCAGCCTGGGGAATCTGACTTGACATAGCTTCGGCACTACAGGAACTGACATCAGTGGGAATAGAGGTGGGAGGGCACCAACCGCGCTGCTTCTTCTGTATGCAGCCACTGGCCAGCTTTATTGTTTATGAGGTGGGTCTCCCAGGACTTCCTTGGGTGCGATCTTGTGCCACCTCTCGCACTAGTGCCGGGGGTTGCCTACCCCTGGCCTAGGGACCTTCATGAACAGGTTTAACTAAGGACCCAAGCAGGGGCACAGGTGACACAATACTAAGGGGCAAACATAGCAACAAAGTAGATCTGAGTGGTATAAAATGTGCATTTTGGCAGAGCAGGCCAGGTATAGAAATTAAAACAATCAAAAAACCAACGTCAAAGAAAAGACTAACCAAAAGTGTAACCCTAGTGGGCTGCACTGGCCCAGGGTGAGCATTGTATCAAATGGTCATAAATCAAAGCCTTAACAGGGAGACAAAAGGAGGAGAAGGAGCAAATGGATTGATGTGGCACTTCGGTCATAGGTCCCTGTATCATCAGTGGTATATGGGTAGAGGAGGAGATACAACAGAGTGTCTGAAGTGATGGGTAAAAAGATTTTTTTTTTTCATCAACACATACACACATCAACTTCACAGACAACAGGTGTACTTGCTGCCTATTGTATCCCACCAATTTTCGGATGCCATTGTAATGAGACAATCAATCTCTACATTTAACCTGTCAGTGGAAATAAAGTTATGGCTGATTGGTGTAAATACAGCTTTTGTTGCAGTATTCACTCTCAATTTAGAGATCTCCCCCTCAATACCATTTTTCCACCACAAGATGCCCGTAGTCTTATTGCTAACATCATTCAACTCATTTTCGCTAGCCTTAGGTGGTCTCATCCCAGTTTGTGACTGGACAGTGATACAAGTAGCAGCATAGTGATAACGTCATCTTTCTCCTGTTATCAGCATGATTCCTGTCATCGCATGAACCGATCGGTTCTCTGTGCTGCTTTTTCCCCTCTCACTGCAGAAGAACGAGTACCAGGTAAAAACAAAGTATGTACACTGCTTGTATTTAAAGATACGTTTAACAATGTATTAAAGATTACAGAACTGTAACAAATTGTCTCTTTTATATCTGTAGAAGGCTAAGGTTTATGACCGCTTCTGTGCTCTAGCAAACATGACTGATCTCCATCAATGGATTTATAATATTTTCAAATTAATGTCAAGGAGTTTTACCTCTGGATTCTGCTTCTCTCTTGTCATTATGAGGAGACATTCTTTAATCAAAATATCCTTCTTTGAATAGCCGATCAAGGAGATATCTGAAAAAGCATTACATCATTAAAAGGATCATTTATATCCACTGTATATGCCTTCATATCATGCTGGAGACGTTTGCAGTACATAAAGTGGGGCCTACCTCTCAAAATAAAAAAGACCCTTTAACCACTTGGAGGCCAAGCCTTTTTTGACAATTTTGTTTACATGTAAAAAAATCTTTTTTTTTCTTTTTTGCTAGAAAATTAGTTAGCACCCCAAAACGTTATTTTTATTTTAAAACAGAGGCCCTAGTGAATAAATTGGTGGGTGTTGCAATTTTTTTATGTCGCACGGTATTTGCGCAGCATTTTTTTTTTACTTTTACTGCACAAAAACACAAAATAATACCCAATCATTTGGTAAAATTTAAAAGACGATGTTATGCTGAGTAAATAACATGTCACAGTTTAAAATTGCACACACCCTTGCACCGGCGACCTATCCATAGGTGACATAGGTGACATAGGTGACAAATTAAAAGCCTTTACAGTTTATCACTTTAGATCTACACAGGAGGTATAATGCTAGAATTACTGCCCTCAATCGGATGTTCATGGTGATACCTCACACATGTGGGACAATCACTGTTTGCATGCAAGTTTGTTTTGCGTTTGTCTTTGAGTGTGGGCATGTGGGGAGCGGTAACATTTTTTACACTGTCACTACATTTTTTTTTAAAATCACTTTTATTGTTATCACAGGGAATATAAATACCCCCTGTGATAGCAATAGGCAGTGACAGGTACTCTTTATGGAGAGATCTGGGGTCCCCTCAAAGATCTGCCCCTAAAAGCATCTGATCACACCAAGATCGGTGTGATCAGATACTTTCCTGATTTAAAAACCGGAAGTGGTGTATACTTATAGCTTCCGGTTTTCTATATCATAGAGGCTGTCAAAGCTGTTCCATCTCCGATTGCCTATATTGTCAGCCGGAGGAACTGACGGTTGGTTGCTTGGGCCCCCGTTGGGGTGGGAGAGCCCGAGAGAAGAGGATGGGGGCTAGCCACAAGGATTGCTTTTATATGTATTGGTACATTTTTTATTTTTTTTTTGCTAAAGTGGATAAAAGTTACCACTTCTGTCAGGTGTGTGTGCGTGTGTGTGACAGACTCCAAGGCAAGATCTTTCCTGACTACTTGTCCCCGTGGTACCAGGACAACAAATGTGTGTTGGGGAAGTATAGGAGAAGACAGTGAAGAGTTGATTGAAGAATCCCCCCAAAAATTAAACTGGTTTCAGAACCGCAGACGTGGGTAGAAACCATGAAATCTTTCACCCTCAGGAACCAGAATGATCACCCCTTGAAATAGATTATTGAGAGCTTGCAAAAGATCAGATCTTTCTGTTGATTCTCATTTCATTTATTGTTTGTTGTAAACATCAAGCATATATGGGAAAAATAAAACCGCTCAACTTTAAGAGAGCTAATTTTCCAAGGCTGAGAGCTGCTCTCCAAGACTTAGACTGGGAGGGAATATTGGCATCGAAGAACACAAGACAGAAATGGGAGTTCTTCAAAAAGACTGTATGTGAACACACTACAAAATATATTCCCGTAGGCAACACGTTTAAAAGACTAAAAATCAAACCTATGTGGCTTACGGCCAAAGGTAAAAGAAGCTATAGATAATAAAAGAGCTTTTGTTAAATATACAAATGAAGGAACGCTATCATCGTTTAAACATTACAAAGAATGTAACAGAATATGCAAAAAGGAAATAAAGGTGCAAAAATTGAAACAAATGAAAGATTGCAAAAGGTAGCAGGACAAACCCCCAAAAAGTCTTCAAATATATTAATAGTAAAAAGGTTCGGTCCGAGCATGTAGGACTTTTACAAAATAATCTAGAGTGGGTGACTGGGGACAAAGAGAAGGCTAATTTATTAAATACCTTTTTCAGTTCTGTGTATACAAAGGGCATGGTATTGACACAGCCCCAGATATTGGCATAAGGTCAATGTGGTGCCTACAGTTAGGTCCATATATATTTGAACACAGGCACAATTTTAGATGTTTTCAGGTATTTACCAAAACATATTCAAGCTATAGTTATATAATGGATATGAGCTGAAAGTGCACACTCAGGTTTAATTTGAGGGTATGTACATCCAAATTGGAGGAAGGGTTTGGGAATTACAGCTCTTAAGAGTAGCCATCCCCCTTTTTCAAGGGACCAAAAGTAATAGGACAATTGAATATAATCATAAATAACATTTTCAATTTTAATATTTTGTTGACAATCCTTTACTGTCAATGACTTCCTGAAGTCTGGAACCCATGGACATTACCAAAGACAGGGCTTCCTCCGTTCTGATGCTTTGCCAGGCTCTAACTGCAGCTGTCTTCAGTTGTTCTTTGTTTGTGGGTCTTTCTGCCTTTAGTTTTGCCTTCAGCCAGTGAAATGCATGATCAATTAAGTTGAGATCAGGTGATTGACTCGGCCATTGCAGAATATTCCGCTTCTTTTCCTTCAAAAGCTCCTGGGTTGATTTTGCAGTGTGTTTTGGATCATTGTTTATCTGTACTGTGAAGCGCCGTCCAATTAACTTTGCTGCATTTGGCTAAATCTGGGCTGACAGTATATCTGTAAACACTGCAGAATTCATCCGGCTGCTTCTGTCTTCTGTCACATCATCAATAAACACCAATGACCCAGTGCCACTGGAAGCCATGCATGCCCATGCCATCACACTGCCTCCACCATGTTTTACAGATGATGTTGTGTGCTTTGGATCATGAGCTGTTCCAAGCCTTCTCCACACTTTTATTCTTGTCATTCTGGTACAGATTAACCTTAGTTTCATCCATCCAAAGAATGCTTTTCCAGAACTGGTCTGGCTTTTATAGATGTTTTTTGGCAAAGTCTAATCTGGCTTTTCTATTATTCAGGCTTATGAATGGTTTGCACCTTGTGGTGAACCCTCTGTATTTGCTCTCGTGAAGTCTTCTCTTGATTGTAGACTTTGACAATGATACGCCCACCTCCTGGAGAGTGTCCTTCACTTGTCTGGATGTTGTGAATGGGTTTTCTTTACCACAGAGAGGATCCTGCGATCATCCACCACTGTTGTCTTCCATGGACATCCATTCCTTTTTATGTTCTGAGCTCACCAGTGCGTTCTTCTTTCCTCAGAATGTGCCAATTGATTTGGCCACTCCTAATGTTATTGCTATCTCTCTGATGGATTTGTTTAGTTTTTGAAGCCTTACAATGGCCTGTTTTACTTGCATGGACAGCTCCTTTGAATGCATGATGTAGGTTCACAGCAATAGATTCCAAATGCAAATACCACACTTAGAATCAACTCCAGACCTTTTACCTGCTTAATTGATGAAGAAATAATGGAGTAGCCCACACCTGGCCATGAAAGAGCTTTTGATTTAATTGTCCAATTACTTTTGGTCCCTTGAAAAAGGGGGTTGGCTACTCTTAAGAGCTGTAATTCCTAAACCCTTCCTCCAATTTCGATGTACATACCCTCAAATTAAACCTGAGAGTGTGCACTTTCAGCCCATATGCATTATATAACTATAGCTGGAATATGTTTGGTAAATACCTGAAAAAACTAAAATTGTACCAGTGTCTAAATATATATATATAGACCTAACTCTGTATTTAAAAAGGGGTCAAAATATTTACCAAGTAATCATAGACCTGTTAGTTTAACTTCTATAGCTGGGAAGATACTGGAGAGTTTAATAAAAGACCACATAGATGAGTTCTTGCTGGAAAAAAATATTTTAAGCAACAGACAGCATGGATTCATGAAATACAGAAGTTGTCAAACAAACCTGATTTCTTTTTATGAGGAGGTGAGCAAAACCTTGGACAGAGGGGTGGCAGTGGACGTGGTATACTTGGACAGAGGGGTGGCGGTGGACGTTGTATACTTGGATTTTGCAAAAGCGTTTGACACAGTTCCCCACACACGGCTAATGTGTAAGGTAAAGTCTACAGGCTTGGAAAAATCTGTATGTAAATGGATACAAAACTGGCTAAAAGATCATATTCAGAGTAGTGGTTAATGATTCATACTCTGAATGGTCTAGGGTCATCAGTGGTGTACCCCAAGGTTCAGTGTTGGGACCCTTACGTTTTAATATATTTATAAACAATATAGGGTCTGGGATTATAAATCCCATTTCAGTCTTTGCAGATGACACCAAGCTGTGCAGTGGAATAACGTCCTTACAGGATGTCTCCAATTTATAAACCGACCTCAATGCACTGTTTAATTGGGCAACTATGTGGCAAATGAGGTTTAATGTTGATAAATGTAAGGTTATGCACTTGGGGGCTAAGAATATGCATGCATCATACATACTAAGGGGGGGGGGGGGTACAACTGGGGGAATCAATGGGGGAGAAGGATCTGGGGATTTTGGTAGATCACAAGCTTAATAATGGCATGCAATGCCAAGCTGCGGTTTCTAAAGCGAGCAAAATCCTCTCTTGTATTAAAAGTGGTATAGACTCCAGAGAGAGATATCATTTCCCCCAGAACACATCATTAGTAAGACCTCATCTGGAATATGCAGTTCAGTTTTGGGCACCAATTCACAAAAAGAACATTGGGGAACTGGAGAAAGTACAGAGAAAGGAAACCAAACTGATAAGAGGCATGGAGGAGATCAGCTATGAGGAAAGATTACAGGAACTGAATGCATTCTCTCTTGAGAAGAGGAGATTAAGGGGGGATATGATCAACATGTATAATACATAAGGGGGATATGATCTCCATGTATAATACATAAGGGGGGATATGATCACCATGTATAATACATAAGGGGGGATATGATCTCCATGTATAATACATAAGGGGGGATATGATCTCCATGTATAATACATAAGGGGGATATGATCTCCATGTATAATACATAAGGGGGGATATGATCACCATGTATAATACATAAGGGGGGATATGATCTCCATGTATAATACATAAGGGGGGATATGATCACCATGTATAATACATAAGGGGGGATATGATCTCCATGTATAATACATAAGGGGGGATATGATCACCATGTATAATACATAAGGGGGGGATATGATCACCATGTATAAATACATCAGTGGTTCATATAGTGAACTCGGTGTAGAGCTATTCACCCTGAGGTCATCACAGAGGACAAGGGGGCACTCTTTACGTCTGGAGGAAAATAAATTTAATCTCCAAATATAGAAAGGTTTCTTCACAGTGAGAGCTGTGAAAATGTGGAGTAAACTCCCTCAAGTGTTGGTTCTGGCCAGTTCAGTGGATTGCTTTACAAAAAAAAATGCTGGATTCTTTCTTGCATACACAGAATATAACTGGATACTAACATTTATAGGTAAAGTTGATCCAGGGAATATCGGATTGCCTCTCGGGGGATCAGGATGGAATTTTTTCCCCTGCAAAAGCAAATTGGATCATGCTTTGCTGGGATTTCCTTCTTTTGGATCAGCTGTGGGTATAGGATAACTTTTTTTTTTTTTAATAGTTGAACTGGATGGACTTTTGTCTTTTTTCAGCCAGACTAACTATGTAACTATTAAAGTGGACATTCAGTCAAAATCTAACTAAGGCTAAACCTACTCCCACCCCATTCTAATCCTATTTTATCTGCCCTTTGAAGGAGAAGTTGCTTATACTTACCTATTCTGAAGCCGCTGTGGTCCAATCCCATGATCGGGTTCCAATGCAGGCAATGTGGGGTGTTACATATATCAAATAACACAGGTTTCATGCACTGCTATACCCAATATTGTCTAACAGCATAAAATGGCTGTCTTAAATATATTTGGAGGTGACATTAAACCCTAGTTTAAAATAAATTCTAATCAAGTAAGTATTCTCAGCACCTAAACCTTCTATTTCCTTAGCCACCTCCAAATTCCTTTTTTTCTGCTGTGATCCAACTTCCTGTTAGATGGTAGCTATGTTTGTTCTTGCAGCCAATCTCTCTTGTTCACTCTTGAGATGGACTATAGGATTTGTAGTGTGCACAGAGCAGGGCACACAACCACAACTAATGTGCACTGCTCATTACAAACAAATGAAAGTTATGGAGGAAAAGGAGAGGTTTGGGAAGGATGCAGAAAACACCAGAAAACAATTTCATGAAAAATACTTTACAGGGCCATTAGGTAATGGATGTGTATGGATTATTTTTGGAGAATAAGGATATTGTTTAATGTCACTGAATGCTCCCAAAATGGGCACATGTGATTGGTTTCCATCTTTTGTCCATAGGAATGGGGGTTGCTTGTATGGAACAAGTTAAAAAGGTGGAGCTTTCAGGACCCCAGTGCTTGACAAATGTTTTAAACAAATGGCTTGCTCTGTAGTACATTGCATGGATTAAAGCATAGCATTTCCACCAAATACATGTGTTCCTGCGCTGGACAGTGTCCTCGCTCTAAGACAGAGAGAGAGAGGACACAGGCTGCATAAACACTGGCTCTAAGGAAGAGGCACAACCTCGAAACGCGTCAGCCACCAGCTATCTAGAGGTCTACAGTCCCCCAACAGACCATCTTCAGGGGTTTTTGGACCACATTTCATCCTTTGTGACATGTTTTCCATTTGATTTTATATCTCTTGTATTTTACTATTTATAAATAAATCTCATTTTGAAAAGTAATGCACTAGGCCCGTAAGCCCTCTTTTTGTTTCCTACATATAGCATTTCCACCACATCTGAGGCATGGAAGGCTGCGGTATAGAAAATAATATAGCATATACCAGAACTACTATACAGCAGATTTAGGTTACCTTTCCAGATCTGAGGAATGAGATCAAAGCGATTCTCCATCTCTATCACATGCAGGACATCCAAGATGCCATCTGTATATGGAATATACCTCTGTGGAATAGGACACAGCGTAAATTTTTGGATATTATATAACCATCACGACTCTGAAATTCCCAGTCAAATCATTACAATTTTAACCACTTCAGCTCTTATGCCTGTATACTCCTGTATACTCCCTATGGACTAGCGCAATTTTTAGTATTTCAGCTGTGGGCCTATTGATTCCATGATTCTGTCACTACTTAAAGTAGAACTACCATAAAAAAAAAAAAAAAAAAAAAAAAAAAAAAGTTTGCCTGTACAGTGGAGATGAATTTGAACACCTGTCACTTTTTTTATCACTGTCTGTGCCCATGTTAGAGTGATTTCCCTTTTCTATTTGTCCTGTTTACCATTACCATTGAAAGCGAAAAGAAAATCTCAAATTTTGCACTGACACCAGAACAGAAATAGAGGGGAAATCTTCCAACTGGGACACTAGTTCTGGTGACACCCTAGAATTCCTTCACTTTGGAGAGATTTCCCCTCACTTCCTGTTGTGGCTATGGGACAAGAAGTGGTGGTAAATCTCCCCAATAAAAAAAACAAAAAAAAAAAACTGGAAGAGGTTATAACCCACCCCTTACTGGAACTACACTATATCTGAGCATCACAAACAAATGCTATTTAACTCATTTTTAACCTCCCTAACGGTATTCCCGAGTGTAGCTCGGGGTAAAATGTCTATACCAAAAGCGGTAACCCCCTAGCTACACTCGGGCTTACCATGCAGCGCTGTATAGGGATTCCCTGCAGCACTTACCTTGTCCTTCACTCCCGCGATATGTCCCCTGCAGCGTCCCCGGCCATCTCCTCCGGCTGATGCCGGCATCCGCCTCCTGTGTTCCGGTCCCTGTGACTTCGGGACGTACGGGCGCCGGCGGGAAATTTGAACATTTAAAAAAAATGTATTTTTTTCCAAATGATTTTACATGGTAAAACATTGCTGTTTCAACCCATTTCACATACATTTTGTCCCGAGTGCTTTGTCCTGTCCCCTGTCTGCATTTTGACTGTTCTTTCTGCCTGGAAACTTAGAAAAGTCCACGGCGTCCAAAAAGTGTCCCTTTAGGTCAAAAGCGGGTTTAGACCAGCTAGAGAACAGCGATAGTAAATCAGAACCACTTGCAGAATTGAGTGATAATGATTCGTGGGGGAAATTCGGCATCAAACACTGAAAACGATTCTGCGACTGAGCTCAGTGATGTGCGAACTTGGCGCTATATTTCAAATTTCAGTGTTTTTGGTTTGATTATATTATTGAATTAAATGTATGATTTAGAATCTTGTTCAGACAGATTTCAGTGAGTTATTCCTAAAAATTACAGCCTACAATAAAAAAACTACATATTTCCATGCAAAATAATTGTACCGCTTTCAGCACCAAAAATATGAAATAATCATACCGCTAGGGAGGTTAATATTCAAAGCAATTCCCCCAGCCCTCAAGCATGTCTCTGTGCTTTATTTTGTTGAGAAAAAAAACTTGGAAAAACACCCTCTAGCATTTCTGACTGTGGCCATCTTAAGTAAGGGCAAATTATTAAATGTAAATTTATTTTTTATATTCAATCTGCCCTTAGCTCAGGCATGCATGCATGCAGGAGGGTGCTCTTAACTGAGAATACCCCTCCTCTCCTCCTGAAGATGTTTGTATGATGGATGGGTATGTTCTGCTGTACTTAAAATTATTCACTCTGAGTTATTTTTTTACGTCTCTGATTATTGTAATGTATCCACGTTATAGAACATACCATCTTCCTCCACAATGGAACCCTGATGAAGGAGACTAATCTGAAACGCGTCGGGTTATCCATTAGTAACTTCCCAATAGGACAAGGAGGACATTCTATCTTGACCTTGCTGGTTATACTGGATGTTTCTACTATTGCAGCCATATAGTACTTAGTACACTGTGTTACGTTTGCCTAATTCATCACCAAAATTCATATACATTAATGTGCTGATTATGCAATAATCATGCAAAATAATGCTTAATGTGCAATTTATACATGAAGAAATAAAAAATAGGATTAGGAATAAAAATAAAATACAAAATAAAAAGTTCACCAACTTATTCAGCAAATTATATGATAACTTCCACACACCATCTATAGAGGCTTACCAGAATGATCAGACGTTATAGGAGGTTGAACTAACATGAAGATACAAAAGGCAAACAGAAGCAACTTGGGGGCAATCTCACATCAAGGATACACCTCTAGTAGCCACTAGCAGTTTGAATGTAATGGCTCCAACAGCTTTGCAAAAAACTCCAGTGGACCAATAACAAAAATACCACAATAGGTATAAAAAAAACTCCATGGCCCAATATCACAGATTGCATAGATTTTTAATCAGCGATTATATTCACAAAG
The DNA here is from genome assembly GCF_062004578.1 of Staurois parvus. Taxonomy (NCBI): domain Eukaryota; kingdom Metazoa; phylum Chordata; class Amphibia; order Anura; family Ranidae; genus Staurois; species Staurois parvus. Next base: position 7,837,744 of record NW_028318377.1, read on the forward strand.
GGAGACATACACTCACCGGCCACTTTATTAGGTACACCTTGTTAATGCGAAGAAAATATCCTCCGCATCACTACACCACCACCACCAGTCTGAACCGTTGATACAAGATGGATGGATCCATGCTTTCATGTTGTTTACACCAAATTCTGACCCTACCATCTGAATGTCACAGCAACCAGTCTGCCCATTCTCCCCTGACATCAAAAAGGCATTTTTGTCCACACAACTGCCACTCACTGGATATTTTCTCTTTTTTGGACCATTCTCTGTAAACCCTAGAGATGGTTGTGCGACTGTCACGTACCTGGTTGGGGAGCCTGACGTGGAGAGAAGGCGTCCTCTTACGACTCCTGCTCGGAGCCCCAGATAGTGGGAACAGAGGGCGCAGAGCCAGGAGCGGCACGAGTGCCGGGCGGATCTGGAGCTGGTGACAGGTAGCGGAAGACCCAGGAGATCCGGATGCAGGCCAGGTGTGGATGCAGGAACGTAGGTGCAGCAGCAGGCAGGTATGGCGGCAATCAGGATGCAGACTGGGAGTGGACACCGGAGCGTGGGTGCGGTAGCAGGCTGGTATAGCAGGGACCAGGATGCAGGCCATGTGCAGGCAGATCCGTGGGTGCAGTGGCAGGCAGGTATGGCACATGTCAGGATGCAAGCCAGATGCAGGACCATGGGTGCAGCGGCAGGTAAGTATGGCAGCCGTCAGGATGCAAGCCAGGTGCAGGTGTAGGTACGTAGATACAGCAGAGTCAGGCAAGCCGGGCCAGTATTAAGCAGGCAGATTAAGTACAAAGGAGCAGTCAAGCGGATGGTCAGGGATAGCCGAGGTTGGTGCAGGAGGAGTTCTTTCTTAGTCAGGGTCAGATCAGAATACAAGCAACAGGATCAGGTAATAGTGCAGGGACGTTGTAGACCAGAAGGCATTGATTGTACTGTATTGCAGGTTTAAACAGCCCGCCTAGTGGTGACGCGGACTGCACGGTGACAGGATACCTGACAGCGAAGAAGTCCCAGTAGATCAGCAGTTTTTTAAATACTCAGACCAGTCCATCTGGCACCAACAACCATGCCACATTCAAAGTCACTTAAATCCCCTTTCTTCCCCATTCTGATGCTCAGTTTGAACTTCAGAAAGTCAACTTCCCCATGTCTACATGCCTAAATGTATTGAGTTGCTGCCATGTGATTGGCTGATTAGCAATTTGTTTTACCAAGCAATTGAACAGGTTTACCTAATTAAGTGGCTGGTGAGTGTGGACAGGCATTACATCAAAATCATGGCACTGCCACTAAGCATCCAGTGTACGCAATGATGTCACGGGTAAGCTCTGCCCAACTGGTTTTGCGGCAGTACATGTCTTCAGGGGACCAGTCCCCTTTTCTGATATATATGCACTTTATGACTTAAAGAGACAGCAGACTCACATCCAGACTGATTATGGTTAAAAAGGTGTTTAACAGGAACACAGTTTTTTTTTTTTTACCCTTCACCATCGCCAGAACTTACAGAAGGAACGTTCTCTCTATACCACTTTAGAACACCATCAATGTTCTCCTGCAGGCAGATGATATTAAAAAGCCTGGTACTGCAAACAGAAAGGAAAAGTGATTACTATAAGTGATTGCTTGTACACTTCAGCTTCTGTTTTTGCTTTCCACCTGCTCTCACTTTGAGGCCTCAATTGTTTAAGTATTATTTATGGTTTGCAAAAGATACCTATTTATGCCGTATTAACATCCATCTAACATCCCTGAATGAGAAACCGTTTCATGCAAGTTCTACCCCTTGTGCCAGACTGTGCTATTGGAGATAGCATGGGGTCTGCTTAGTATGCAGAATTATTGTTAAGATGTACAGATCACCAAACAGGAGAGATGGTTTCAGGTTTTCTGAAGTATATAGACAGTCTCTTGGCGCTTCACTTCCTGCACGCCTTCACTCCTAAAGTTTTCTTGCTACATTACGTCCGGATGTAGACAAAGGAGGGAAGCAACACATGAAAAATGTTATCACAAATCGGTATATTTTGAGTCTTGGTGTTGAAGCTGTTGCTGCCCTAGGCTGGATCCCATAAGTGCCAATATGGTAAAGCAGCCTTGTCAATAGCATCACTACAGACACCAAGCTGCTTAACTAATTTCCACCGTAGATTCAGCTGCTGTATGGATGTTCTACAGAAACATTGAACAGTCAGATCTTCAGGGTCTGTGGGTACCTTCAGAACAGGGTCCTTGGGTTCACACTCTCCTTCGTGAGATAATTTCCCATCATCATCCTAAAAGAAGGCTGCTTTGAGGCACTCAACATGTAGCCCAATCTCAGTTATGTTTGCAATACATTATACAATTTTCTTGTATGATTTGCTTTGGATATACCTTCAACTATGTAGTGCAAGGGCTTGCCTGATTGGCTAAAATTTGAAAGCGATGTTTAGGTTTGACCTCATTTTATATGGTTTTTGGTAAATCTAAAGAAAAATGTACAAGAAAATTGTATAACGTATGGCCAGCTTTAGACCCCATTTGCCGTTCAGGCACATTTTTTCAAAGAAACACTGGATTCAGTTTACATCAGTTTTCAGTTCAGTACAGCATACATCAGTCTACATTCATTTTTGCATTTTTTTTTTTTTTTTAAGCTGTAGCAGAACCCAATCAGAGGTGACAACTGTATAAACAAACAGATGTTTCTTGCCTAAAAACAGAACATATTATTATGGACAGTATCCGCTTACATCTATTCCGTGTCAATGGATCTGTATTTTGGTTGTTCATTTAAAAAAAAAACTGAACGGACATCAATGTAAACGAAGGATCATCTGTTTGTTCATAGAAATGAATTGCTGTCCGTTTCACAAAGGAAATACTAAATAGGCCCCATTCACACAGGAACACCTGTGTGAAAAGGGGCCTATCTAGTATTTTGCTCTGTGAAAGCATAAAATAATTGACCTACTCTGTATTAGCATCAGAAACCAGAATAGCAGGATCTACACACCTGCTATACTTGCAGCAAGGAAGTAAACAGAGACAGGGAACAAAGATCCCATATCCCATTGCTTGTGACAACTGTCAGAGTAGCTGTAGAAGAGATGTGTCACAGGATTCCATGGATTATGCCAAAGATGGGAAGCTGGAGACGGTGTTTTTGTACACTCTGGGAAGCTTGGAGTTAGGAGGAAGGTACAAACAAGGGATAGTTACATTCTGGATGAGGGACTTTTCATCACAGCTAAATAAAATCAGCACCCTCGGTACCTACAGTGGATATAAAAGTCGACAGAATGCCAGGTTTTTGAGATGTAAAATAAAAAAAAAAAAAAACACTTCCGAATTTTTTCCATCTTTAATGTGAGCTGTAATCTGTGCAAATCAATTAAAACAAACAGAAATCTTTAAAGGGGGAAAAATAAAAACATACAAAAATGTGGTTGCATAAATATGCACACCCTTAAATACTTGGATGTTGGATTTTATGACAGCATTCAGTCTTTTGGCATTCAGGCTTTAATCAGCATGACACATCTTGCCTTGGGAATCTTTGCTCACTCTTCCTGGCAAAAGTGCTCCAAATCTGTCAGATTGTGAGGGCATCTTCAGCGTACTGAACCTCCTCAGGTCACTTTAGGTCGCTATCACGCTGAGAGGTGAAATTCCTCTTCATCTTTAGATTTTTAGCAGAGACCTGAAGGTTTTGTGCCAAAATGGACTGATATTTGGAACTGTTCCTAAGTCCCTCCACCTTGACTAAAACCTTAGTTCCAGCTGAAGAAAAACAGTCCCAAAGCATAATGCTGGCACCACCATGCTTCACTGTGGGTATGGCATTTTTTAAGTGATGTGCAGTGTTGGTTCTGAGCCAAAATGCATTTTTGGAATCATGGCAAAACAGTTCAATCTTGGTCTCAGACATTTTCCTGCATGTTTCTGGCATACTTGACTTACGTTTTTGCAAAATGTAGCTGGGCTGTTTATATTTTTTTGTTTTGTTGTTAAGTATGAAAAGGCTTTGATCTTGCCACCTTACCCCACAGCACAGATATATGAAGAATAGGGGAGATTGTGGTAATGCTTTACACAACCAGTACTTGCCAGAAATTCCTTATGCTCCTTTAAAAGATTAAGTTTACCTTTAACAAAAACCCCCCCCAAAAAACAAGAATATAAATGCACATATATTTGCAGGTAAAAAATATGTGCATTTATTACTTTTTTCTACAGCAGCCTGCAAAGTATTATGCTCGCGATCAGTGGATCCTTCAAAGTTCTTGCCTGTACCTCTAGGGACTGTTTACAAAATGGAGGAAGTGTCAGTGAACTATGAGGGCGCTCATTAGCCCCTCTCAAAGTCCATTGAGAACTACAAGCTGCCTGCTGAAGTGGCATAAGAGACTTGTTTATTCATTCACAAATCCAAAAGTGTCAGCAGCTACAGGGAAGGGGGGTTACTAAACTTGTTATGCCCTAAATATGTGTGTAACAACATGTTCAGAAGGTGAGTTTATCCTTTTAATGTTGCTTTAGGCCTCTTGGCAACCCACCAGACCAGAAGATCAAAGCTTTGGAATGGCCGAGCCAGAGCCTGACCCGAATCCAAACGAAAATCTGTGAGGTGACCTGAATAAGGCTGTGCAGAGGAGATGCCCTCACATTTTGACAGATATGGAGTACTTTTGCAATGAAGAGTGGGCAAAGATTCCCAAGGCAAGACATCCCCTGCTGATGGACTCCTACACCAAAAGATCGAATGCTGTCAAAAAACCAAAGAGGTGCTTTGTCAAATTATTAATTTAAAAGGTGTGCATATTTATACAACCATGTTGTTCTAAGTTTTTTATTATTTTAACCTCCTTTAAAGATTTGTTTTTAATTGAATTGTACAGATTATGGGTCACATTAAAAGATGGAAAACATCCTGAAGTGATTTATATTAGTCTGATATTATCTCAAAAACCTGGCATTTTTACAGGGGTGTGTCAACTTTTTATATCCACTGTCGGAATAAAGACCGAGTATACTGATTTCATTTAGTTAGTGATGAAAAGTCCCTCATCCTCGGTCTATCAATTAGAACAGGGGTCTCCAAACTTTTAAACAAAGGGTCAGTATACTGTCCTTTAGACGAAAGAAGGGGGGGGCCTGAGGCCAGTGGGAACAGAAAAAGGGATGGCATCATTGGGAGGAATTGTGCCCCATTGTTGGTGTCATTGGGAGGAATTGTGCCCCATTGTTGTTGTCATTGGGAGGAATTATGCCTAATTGTTTGTGTCATTGGGAGTTATTGTGCCCCTTCTTTGGCATCATTGGGAGGAATTGTACCCCTTCTTTGGTGTTATTGGGAGGAATTGTGCCCATTCTTTGGTGTCAGTAGATGGAATAGTGCCCTAAGGGCCAGATAAAAGCAAGCAAAGGGCCGCATCTGGCCCCTGGGCCGCAGTTTGGAAACCATTGTATTAGAATGATGGTGGGAAATAGGGAGTAGAGGATGACAATGTAAACATAATGCTAGAAAAGTGCACATTTGAGAGTAACATGAAACTCACTAGTAGTGACTCTGCGCGACGCGACTTCCAACAAATTTCCAGTTGTCTCCAGTGTTTCTCAGGGCATCCACTCTATAAGCCAATTCTAGATCCTTTATATCCACACACTGAAATCAGAAAAACACTGGTAAGACGAGACTCAGATTCTCTTATGTAGCTTAAAATTCCTTCCTGCCAAACTGCAAGGTTTCATCTGAAGCACATCCATAGTTTCAGTAGCCAATTGGAGTTAAAGTGGTCCTAACAGACCACTGGGGTCTTGCTTTCCCACTTTTTGCAATTGGCATGTATTTCTATATAATACTCATATATGCAAGGAGCTGCGGCCTATCTGAACACAATGAGGATTAAGCAGTGCACCTGCTAATACATGTCTTATTTACAAAGTGGTTTTGCACTAAAATACGTTATGAGTAACTACTGAATGTCACAACTCCTTTTGTATTCACTACTGAATCTGGAAAATGTTCTCTGCCCCCAACACAATTCACCCAAACCACTGGTGGCTCCTCACTATTCACTTTTATGCCAGTTGCTGGAGCCATCCTTTTGTATTTCACAAGCCACACTGCACAGTAAGCACATGCACAGTTTAGTGGCCTGCAACAACATCAACAAGGACAGACCATCTGGGTTGGACATCAGGCAGTATGGATCTTGACTACCAACTGAAATCTAGAGTTATGTGAATAAAAGGCAGAGCACCATTCACAATGCTAACTTTGATAATGCCAAAAGTAGATAAAGTTCCTTTTGAGAGCATAGCATTTGTCATGACCAGGCCATTTTTTTGCTGTTTGGCACTTCAACTGGTAATTACGCGGTCGTGCAATGCAAAACCCAAACTAAATTTATGACCTTTTTTTTTTTTACACAAAGCTTTCTTTTGTAGTATTTGATCACCTCTGCGGTTTTTACTTTTTGCGCTATAAACAAAAAAAGATCAAACATTTTGAAAAAAACCCGATGTTTTTCACTTTTGGTTATAAAAAAATATCCAATAAACTCAAAGTTAGTCATAAATTTAGGCCAAAATGTATTCTGCTACATGTCTTTGGTAGAAAAAAAAAAACTCAATACACGTATATTAATTGGTTTGTGTGAAAGTTATAGCGTCTACAAACTATGGTATAGAGAATGGAATTTACAAAGCTTTTACTTTCTGACTGCCCATCACATTTCTTGAGGTGCTAAAATGCCAGGGCAGTACAAACATCCCCCAAATGACCTCTTTTTGGAAAGTAGACACCCCAAGGAATTTAATAAGAGGCATGGTATTTTACAGATATTTTTGTCACAGGGCTTTGAAAACAAAAAAAAGAAAAGAAAAAATTAATTTTTGTTTTCTTTCTTCGTTTTCCAAAAACGTGTGGCAACAAATGGGATCTGCAAAATACTCACCATGCCTCTTAGCAAATACGGTTTACATACCGGCACGGGGTCAACGCTTGCACACACAAGGGCGAAGGTGCTTTTTTTTTGTTGTTATTTTGCTTTTTTTTTTATTATTTTTACACTGTAAATATCCCCTTTGACTGCAATTGACAGGTTTTCTTTTTTGAGAAATCTGAGGTTTATTAGACTCTAGATATCTCCTCTGTGCTTACATCATCTGATCTCACCAAGATTGGTGTGATCAGATGCTTTCCCAATTTACAAATGGTGCTGTTTATATCCTGCGAAAGTGATGAAATGCTCGTAGCTTTCGATTTCTTAGACTATAGAGATGCTTGGAGCCATTCTGGTCTCTGATCAGCTCTATGGTCAGCCAGCAGATCCGCCGGCTGCATTCTCGGATTCCCCTGTGGGACAGGAGAGCCCAAGAAAACTGTGGAAGGCAGCAAAAATTCTCAAAATGGTATTTTTTATTTTATTTTTTTAATAATTTTATCAGAATAGTACAATGTTACCATAGTAACATTGTACTACTGTGGGAAGGTGATCAGGGATTTTTTTTTTTTTTTACATTTTGCTTTGCTGGAGAAATAAAGATCATTTCTCCTGAAATGCAAAGCTTGTTGTCATGAGCCCAACTCATTCATGAATGGTTATGAATGAGTTAAGTTTTTGACAGCTCAAGATAGTGATCTGTGATTGGCTGGAGCTGGTCACAAGGTACAGGATGCTGTGACTGGCCCCATGTATCATATGACAGCTGTGGGAAAATCACAGCTCACTAGGAAGAGAAGTAGAGCTGTTATGAATGAGATTGCTTCATAACAGCTTTGCTTACATTGTGATCATGTGATCGCATAGTGTTCACCGGTATCTTCATTCCGCTGTGTCCGCTGGACACTGCAGTCGCGTTGGGGGGAAAACTGCATGCTCACTTGTGTTAGTACAGCCAGAGCGACGTACGGGTACGTCACTTTGCCTGTAGCTGCCGCCCAGCCACAGTACATTGCGGGCGGGTGGGAAGCAGTTAATTACTGCATTTCAGATTCAAAGCAATGCATCCTGCAAAGCATATCCCCTTGGCACCGGCAATCTTTAGAGTAAAATTCCCATGTATGATACCCTGTGTAGAGGGAATGTAATCTGGGTTGCATCTTGCAATGAGCAGTGCTGACTGCTGCTAAGGCTAATGTGTCAGTTATGTACTGGTGATCACATGGTTTTGTTTGTAAACAGTTGTCATTCAATATTTCCCTCTGTATGCACTTGATGTTTATATAGAAAGAAATACTTTACTAAAGGTGAACTAAAGGCAAAATACATAAGTGGATGCAGTCATGTGATCAATAAATATATTTTAACTGAAGCAGAGGAAATTCTAGAATTTGACTTGGTATCAGCCTCGTTCAGTACCTATATAGCAGAGCTCAAGGAAGGGAGGGAAGAGCAGCACAAACAGCCAGTTGGATGAGTTGCATTGCAAGTAGCATGTTGATCAGAGAACAGTGTGACAAAGGGATGTGAACTCATCACTGCTCTTCTTCTCCTTTCACTGCACAGTCACAAGGCACAATTTAAGGGGGGGGGGGTGGAGACAAGTGAAAGTGAACTGGAAAGAGAATTATCCCTTAAATGCATTTCATCGGTGTATTTGGCATTTTGCCCAGAGGTCGACTTTAACTAAATTAATACCGAACGGTGGAAACTGACTGCTGGTAACCGTAGGTTAAAAAAAAGTCTGTTTAGCCCCGTTTGCATACCGCGTTTATGCACATTTATGAGCGTTTGCGTTTAGAAGCGGTTTTTTTTTTTTTTAAATGACCTCAGTAGACCTTCCAAAATGCCCAGAATGCACTGAAAACCAGTAAAAAATTAACTATTTCAAACATTTTGAGAGAAATAAAGAGAGCAGAAGCAGATAGAGCAGTATGTGTTGAGATGATCTGTCTTTTCTGGTTGTATTCATTATCGATCCCATCATGAGCATAATGCAGCACGTTCTACCATTTTTTCCTTCACGCAAAACCTGGAACTGACTGCGCTGGTGTACCGGGTCCATTTGAATACATGGAAAACATTTTGCATGTATTTCTGATTATGAAAAAAGGCTCTGGACAGCATCTGGATAAGGAACAGTTAAAAAACGCTTCTAAACGCTTATAAATGCAGTTAGCCACATTTACAAGCGTGCGGCGTTTGAAACGCTGATAAAATCTACTCCTGTTTGGTGTGTTCAGAAAAACGACTGTAAACGACTATGTGTACATGGACATATAGGAAAATATTAGGGAGTGCTCAGGGGCTGCTGGGAAAAAAAAAAAAAAATTGCAGAAAAGTTCCTGAACGTCAGTTTACCAGCTGCAGTGTACATGAGCCCTAAAACAAAAAAATGAAATTCCTCCAAAGAATCACGTACATCACTGCATGACATCAAAGAAAGGCTTTTGAAAAAATATATTGCAGACACTTTCATTCACCATTTAATTTTGTTCAATAATAAAGTGGTTCTAAAGCCACATTTTTTTTAAGTTATTTCATTGCCATGCCCTTCTTACCCCCTTCCCCCTCATTATACTTACCTGAGCCCTCATTCAATCCATTGTGCACATATGCAGCTCTCAACTCTCCTTACTTCTGGTTTTCTCAGGCTTTGCTGAAGTAGTGGGAGCCATTGGCTCTCACTGCGGTCACTTAAAGCCAATGACGAAGGAGCAGGGAGAACGGACGCAGCAGCGCGACTTGGGAGCAAACCCACATAAGTGACCCCATGGAAAGCAGCTTCTCATTGGGGGCACTTGGAGGAGTGGAGGAGCCAGGAGCACCAGTGGGGACAGAGCAGGTTCAAGGGTGCTCTGTGCAACTGTATTGCACAGACCAGGTAAGTATAGGCATGTTTTTAAAAAAAATCCTTCACAACCACTTTAACACTGTATAAAGTACTGGACACCCCAGCATCATTATTCTTAAATAAGAATACAGATTGTCAGACTAGAATTGAACTTAAAAAGTGAAAAATGTGCTTGGCAGTACCTAGGCAGCAACCTGAAAAATCCACACTTTGTTTTGAAATCCTCCTAAAAATAGCAGGACATTTCCTTTGTCTACAGCCTCAAAGCTGTATATCTGTAGTGTGACCGCTGGTCTTTCAGGAAATTTGGAGTAAACCAAAACATCATTTATATGCATCACCTTGACTGATATACGTACCACTTGCATTGCAGATGCAAAGAAGTTCGCTGAAAGAAAAAAAAAAAAAAATTGATTCAAAACACAAAAATCACAACACACACACACGTATGTATTTCATAAAAAATAGTGCAGCACTATAGGTATGATGTAGGTCAAAGCAAGACTAAAAATATCTAAATGCACAATAGCATGTCAGTTAAAACAAGACTAAAAAAAAATCAAAATGTCTAAACGCATAATATCACATGCAATAAGTCAAGGCAAGAAAAAAATAAAAACAAAAATAAGAAAAGCACTTTATAAGACTCTAATGAAAACACGGAACTATTTTTTTAATTTTTTAAATTTTTTTCTTTCCTTGACTTATTGCATGTGATGATATGCGTTTAGACATTTTGATTTTTTTTAGTCTTGTGTTAACTGACACGTGCTATTGTGCATTTAGATATTTTTAGTCTTGCTTTGACCTACATCATACCTATAGCGCTGCACTATTTTTTATGAAGTTTTATTAGGGTTTTCATTTGGTTACCTTGAGTGTCCAGCAGCTTACCCTTCAAGAGCGCTCACTTTTACACCATTTTTTACATATATGTATTTATATTTATATACATGCGCACACATACATACATACATACACACACACACGTATGTATATTTATATCCATGCGCGCGCACACACACTTTTTTCTCTTTATATAGCCAATCTTTGATTCACCATGCTAGTAAGTTGCGTTACTTTGAAGACACAAACTCCATTCATAAAGCCAAAACACCAGGATAAAGCTGCTTCTATTCAAAACAAGTCCAATAAGATATGAAACTTAGGCTAAATGCACATGGACATAAAAACAGACATATGGCCGTGTGGCATAACATACACCTGTATCCAGAGCTTAGAAGCCCCAAATGTGGGTCTCCTTCAACTGGCTGTTACTTCACAACTGCACTAATCATCTCTGCTACACAAAAGAGACGATAACCTGCACAGAAAGTGTAACCACTCAGTCAGAGCAGACAGCCAGACTATCACAGAGAGAGACAGCAGTACAGTGATTGTACTGTACTGTTCCATTAAGCAGGAAGCAAAGCCTACATAACAGACAGGCTGCGTCATGTACATACATCATGCACTACTAAATATTGACAGAAACAAGCTTTTCTTCCTGCTTAGCTAAACAAAGCCTCACTTTGGTGTCCGTTTATGAACCAGCGGTAATAGATCGCTGCTCAGTTCTCCGGCATTCTCGGAGAACACAGTTCTCCTGAGAATGCAGTTTATGAAGCAGTTCTTCGAACGAAGGGAGAACGGTCTCCAAACGCTGGAGAACGGTCTACAAACTCTGGAAAACGGCTGATTTTACTATAATCTCACGAGATTACAGTAAAAAATCAGTTTACTAAGCAGAGGTAAATTATCTCTGCTTAGTTTGCGGTCCCTCCGATTCTCTGGGCTGTAGAATCTGGAGGGAGAACACAGATCTCCAGTGAAGGGCTGAACATGTTCTCCGCTGATCTCCTGAGTGTCATAAACTGTAAATGACCAGAGAATAGCTGAGATCCGTTGAATCGCAGCTATTCTCTGTGTCATAAACGGACACCTTTACTGCTTCCCTTTCTCAATGTACATCGATCTAGACATGCTGAAAACAAGACAAGACAATCTATGGGTGGTTTTATCCTCTTTCATAGCCGTTGTTCTTCAGAGATGTTAGATATACTGTCTATGCATGCAGACAACACCAGAGGGAGAATCCACAAAACGCAGTATGAAATCTCATTAAAGAAATAATGGACAGTAAGGCCTCATTCAAGCGGGTGAACTACAGGGTACACCCATGTGAGGGAAGTGCTGAATGTATACCAGTTCAGGCAGTCCCATTCATTTCAATTGGGATATAGCTGCTGCACTGCAGCTTTATTTTTTTTTTGTGATCGCTTTTATAGTTGTCACAAGGAATGTAAACATCCCTTGTAACAGCAATAAACACACATCTCCTGAGTGTGATGGCAAGATGAGGCAATGGTTGGAAGAAATCTGGGGTCATGTTCTGAGGATCACCCGGTCAGGAAAGATAAAATATTTTTTACCAATAAAGTTCCTTAGGGTTGCTTCTTCCAAGGGCTCAAACAACCTTTTAGTTAGGCGTTGTAAAACTAAAGATAAGTTCCATTTAGGAAAAACTAATAGAAACCAGCCTAGACCTGGCCAATGCCTTAAAAAAAAAATCTAACAATTAATGGCTCCTGGGATAACGTTCTTTCCAAGAAAACCAATAATGCTGCAGCTTGAGGGTACCTGTTGCTAACCCCTTCTCCATTCCTTCATGAAGAAACTCCAAAACCGAAACTAAACTCTTCAATTGGATGCCGTTGTCTGAACACCAGGAATTATAACACTTCTACACCTTATGGTATACTGCTCTGGCCACTTTCTTCGTACTTGAAAGGAGGGTGGCAATCAATTTGTCTGACAGCCCCTTTCTTCTTAGATCTTCCTCAAGAACCAGGCTGTTAATTTAAGTCTCTCCACCTCTGGGTGGCAAACAGGTCCCTGGACCAGCAAATCCTTCCTGTCTGGCAGTCTGCAGGGGGGTGTGGAGGCTAGTTTTCTGAAAGTCAAGAACCATGGCCTTTTTGTCCAGTATGGTGTGATCAGCAATAGATCTGCAGCTTTTTGTTCGAACTTCCAAAGTACTAGGGGAACCAGCTGGACAGGAGGGAATACAGAGTAAAAGGGGTAATCCCATGGATGAGCCAACGCATCCAGTCCCATGGCTGGTTCTTCTCTGTGCAGGGAGAAAAATTTTGGTGACTTTGCGTTCAGGCAACTTGCAAAAAAGGTGTACCTGGGGAACCCCTCCATGCCTCTGTGATCCCTTGGAAGATTTCCTGATTCAGACTCCATTCAGACTCTACCACCTTCCTCTTGCTTAGAAAGTCTGGATAGGGTGCTCTGCTGTGAACCGACTGTAGCCCTGGCATCTTATCCAATAAGAAGCTAAAAGACACCCCCCCCCGGCTGGTGCACAAGGCGCCTGTTTCAGCAGCCACCGCCAATCCCTCTGCCTCCTCCATCTGCAGAGAGTGCAGCTTGCTGAACAACTTTGTTCTATTTTAAATTTCTCTCCGGCGTCCCTGTGCCTAGGTACCTGGGCCCACCAGCCCCTACCCCACCGCTTCCCCCTGCGTTCCAGTGGCTGGAACCACTGCTGCCACGCCCCCACCGGAAGTCACGTCCACCAGCTCTGAAGTCACCCGCCGGCCAGAATCTGGAGTGAATCCACTGAGGGCCGCCACCAAAGCCTTAGCCTCCAACCAGGCCCGGCTGTTCACCAGTCCCAGGGATCCAGCATACCAACTACCGTCCACAATCACCGGCGCACAAGAGAGGACCCCCGGACTGGCCACTGCTCCACTGTGCTGGAGCGGAAAGTAGGCCCCAGGATGCCCCTTTCATCCTGCTGAAGGAAGGCACTGGGATGGGCTCACTATATCAGGCAAAACCGGTAGGCTACCCCCCCCCCCCTTCACCTGGAGAGAGCGCAGCCCCCTTCAGAGGTTCCCTGCAGCACTTCCACCATGGAGTTAACACAAAAACTGAGGGTATGGTGGAAGAGGCAGATTTTAAAGCTTCAGGAGGCTTTCAGAGGCTCAAATCACCACTTGTCCTCTGGACCCTGTCCCCTCACAATTATTGTGGCCTCCTTCCTGCTCTATCATAGACTAACCCACATCTTCAACCTCTCCCTCTCCACTGACACCTTTCCCTCCCTGCTCAAACATGCACTGGTTACCCCTATACTTTAAAAACCCTTGCTGGACCCCAACTGATTGAATAGCTTAAGACCCACCTCCCTGCTTCCATTTGCTTCCAAGAATCTTGAGTGCCTTGTCCACAAACGTATGACTTGTCAGCTCAGTGACAACCACCGTCTCGATCCCCTATAGTCTGGCTTCCGCCCACAACATTCCACTGAAACTGCCCTACTAAAACTCACTAACTGCTAAAACCAAATGGTAATTACTCCATACTCACACTCTTAGACCTTTCTGCTTCCTTTGACACAGCTGACTACCCGCTCCTCCTCAGTAAACACCACCACTTGGCCTCCATGACCATTCTCAGCACACTTTCAGCGTCACATACAGCACCAACTCCTCTGCTCCTCTTCCTGGCTCCCATGGCTTCCAATACCATCTCTACACTGACAACACTCAGATCTCTCTCTCCACTCCCCAGCTCACCCCCTCAATCTCACAAATCAAAAATATATCACAAATCTACTGAGCGACATGTAATGGATGTCACACTATTTCCTCAAACTCAATCTTTTTAAATCCGAGCTTGTAAAATTTCCTCCTCCACAATCCCCCATTCATGATTTTACCATTAAGATCAACAGCACATCCATTGCTCCCTCCCCACATGCCAGGGTGCTAGGCGTAATCCTAGACTCTGACCTCTTCTTCGAGCCTCACATCCAATCACTGGATAAATCCTGTTGGCTCTACCTCCGCAACATTTCCAGAATTCGCCCCTTCCTAACAGCCCCACAAAACAACTTAACACCTTGGTTATATCCCCCTTGATTACTGCAATTCCCTCCTCACTGGTCTACCATTACACAGGCTACCCTCTCTTCAGTCTATTATGAATACTGCTGCTAGACTTATACACCTTACCAATCAATCAGCGACTGCTGCCCCTCTCTGCCAATCCCGTAATTGGCTTCCAGTAGCCCAACATATAAAATTCAAAATACTAACATCGATGTACAAAGCCATCCACAACACTACCCCTAGCTACACCACCAACCTCATCCGCAGATACTGTCCAAATCGTCTGCGCCTTCCGAACACATCTTGCTTTCCAGTTCCCTTGCCACCTCTTCCCATGCCTGCCTCCAGGACTTCTCCAGAACCTCTCCCATCCTCTGAAACTTCCTACCCCAGTATGTCCAGTAAGCCCCCACCCTGCCTGCCTTTAGGCGATCTTTGAAAATTCACTTATTCAGAAAAACCTACCAAGCCTCCACATATGAACTGTACTTGAATCACCTCCACAAGATCACCCCCTGTAGCTATCACCTTTTATATCACATCCCCTTACTTTAGATTGTAAGCTCCACGAGCAGGGCCCTCCTATTCCTTCTGTACTGAAATGTATTGGAAATGTACTGCCCTCCTATATATTGCAAAGCACTGCGTAAACTGTTGAAGCTATATAAACCCTGTATAATAATAATAAAGCTGCTGGGGTGTTTCCTAGATTGAGGGTGGAGCTACGCTCATTCCAGATGCTGTCCTGAAAGGCGATGGGGGGGGGGGGGGCCATTTGCAGTAGCCACTCCCTGCCAGTCCCTTACACAGCAAGGGTTAAAAGCACGTTACGTTTAGGGGGTTACAGAAGAGGATGTAGTACTCACCTGACTCCCCACTCCAGCAGACCAGAATACTGTCCTCTCTCCAGAGATCGGTCTGTTGGTGTCATCATGTACAGTATAGGGCTATTAATTTTATATTGCACATGGTTGAGGTAAAAGTGCGACCGCAACTGGGAGAGGCTTACAGGCTGTGGGAGTCCGGTCGTATGGATCGAGAGAGTCTGCTGGAGTGAGGAAAAAGGAAAACAATAGAGCCTCTTTAGCAACCCCATAGACTTAGCCCTGGTTCACACTGATGCAATCTCTGATGCATTCCAGAAGCATGGCAAGTGAAAGAACATGAGATTTGGAAAAATGCCTTGTGCAAGCTTAGTGCAGTGAGATTTGTAGCTCCATAGACTTGAATGGAAACTGCATCTGTGGACTCCAGGAGATTGCAGTACCAACTTGCACTGTAGCTGCTCCTAAAATCACATTGCAAAACCGATTAAACTTGCAAAGTGTCAGCATGAACCTAGACCTAAAGTGTTACTAAACCCAGGACCCTACATTCACTATGTCTGGTCTCCCACAGTACACAGAACATGGAAATGCAATTATTTTAGTAAATATAAACTGCTAAATACCTTTTCTCATCAGCAGTATATAGCAGTCTTGTGATTTGTATCAGAAAAAGACAGGAAGGTACTGCATTAGAGCCTTGCTTCCACCCTAAGAAGAGCTGCCTCAGTGTTACTGCTCCCATCCATCCATCCATGATATCCATCTGGCAGGCACCTTTATCCTACAGCTACAGAGGTTGGGCTCCAACAAGCGCGCCCTATATAGTAATTTTGTGATTTCTATCAGTGTCCAGCAGAGCACTGGTTACAGCTTGTAGGAGTTTCCTCTAGGAGGATGTAGAACCTCTGACCTCTGTTTGGGCAGTGCTGATTGGCCCTGTGCTGATCATATGCACACTCCCAAGAAAAAAACACTCTCTACCAATACACACCAAACTGAGCATGTGCAGTGTCTCCACACCATATGTCTTATTAGGAGATAAAAGGGGGCTACTGGAAAGAGGTAAGGAACAGAGGAGTGAGGATCAAATAGCATTTTAAACAATGCAGAGGATTAACCCCTTAGGTTCCACAGTGAGTATAACAAGCATGCTTTACTGCATATACAGACTGATTTTACTGTTGTGGGTTTAGTAACACTTTAAAGAGGATGTAACCCTTGTATTGGGGGGAGGGAGGTTTGGGAGGGGTGCTGCAAGGGTTTTTTTTTATTTTTTGCTGAGCCCAGAATTGGGCTTTAAAAACATAATTGAAAGCATTTACGTGTATCTGGTCAATAAATGCAAAAACAAAATAAATTGTTGAACCTGCCAGAAGTGTGGTGCTATCCTATTCACCCTGCAGTGTTATCTCAAGTAGAATGTTCAACGTTGCCTAGTTGTCGCCGTGAACTAAAGCACACCTCCTCCCAGTGTTAAGTAAATGAGCAGACGGAGAGGCGTTTTGTACTACTGTGAAAGAGTGTGGTCACCCTAGAACAGGAAGTGAAATTATGGAAAAGAAAGTCTGAAAAAAAACAAAAAAAAAACAAATGCAACCACATCTAAAGACTGTTAAACTGCAATACATTGTATTTTTTGTTTTGAAAATCTTTGATTCATGCATTTAAAGAGCCTTCTCATCTCTTCATTCTTTCATCCCATAACAGAGACTAAAGTGATGAGACCCTCTCCTCCATTATACAAGATTCAGGTAACAGACATTAATAAAAAAAAAATAAGTTTCAAAATTACCGTCATCTGGATCTTGGGCTGTAAAGCTCTTTCCTTCGATATGTTGAAGAATCTTATCAAGAATATCAGCACACTGCAATCCATTACCTAACAGACAGAGTTACTGTATTGCATCATTTATAATCCATTTACTGTATTCCATCAATTTAAGTGCGCATTGTTTCTTTAGTGCAACTAAAGGTTCCGCTCTGTATTATTAACTAGAATCTTTGCACATTATATATGAATACTTCATATTGACCACAGCAGCAGCAGGGAGGCAAGCTCCATAGCACTTGTTGCACCTCTTTTTCCCCTCTGTGTTGTAAAATATCCCAAAATAGTAAGTGAATTCATATTACAAAGGCTGACCAAACCAATGCTGGTAAAGTTCTTCTCTACCAGCACAGAAGAGCCCCTTTTGATTGGCCAGTTTACACAGGGTAACAGCAACCATGCAAGCAGTGCCTAACTATTCTAGAAAATCCTAGTAAGCTTTAGCATTATAAATACAACCTGTATTAATATTTTCAAAGTAAAGGTTGTACAAAAATAATTTGAGCAGTAATAGTAATTGTATAATAGTATAAACATTAAAAAAAAAAGATCAAAACCTATTAAACGCTTCCTTTTATGCTACAGGATCAGTATGTTCATATGTTGCTAACACAATTTAAGACCAAAAAGGACTAAGCTAGTTTACAGGACAGAAGACAAGACAAAGCAAAACAATGTGTGTACTCACGAGACTTTGAAAAAGTCCCAATGAAGTGGCTGAATGTTCCAAGACTCGGCTCTAGAAAAGTAAAAAGGCGATATCAAAGTCTACATCTACTCAAAATATTATCACTAGATGGGCTGTAATGAGCAGGCAAAATCTATAACGTATGTACAACTTTTTTTTTTTTTTTTTAAATAGGGCTGTAAATAATCAGATCAATAGCCCACCAACTCCCAGAAGAGGTGTAACATAGGCAGTCATTCATTCCTGTGATTATAGGCTTAAGCTGGGTATACACAGACCAAAAATCAGCTGAAAACAGTAAATTCAGCAGGAACTGACCGACTTTCAGCCAGTTTGTACAGCTCCTCGTTCAGCAGAAGCCAGTCACACGACCAACATCTGTTGAACGAGTATGCTGGAAAACTAGCATCTGATCAGCATCCAATTGGCGCTGGCATATAAAGGATGTCTGCACTGATCCAATGGCTGTGAGCACTGTCCTGGCGGAAGGGCGGCCCCCACGTCAGTATGCAAAAGCTGTGCGTGAAGATAGCCGCACTAACATCAGATGTATTAGTACAGTGATCTATACATTTTTTTTTCAGTTCAGACTGCTGGGTTGAATGAAAATAAACTTCCCATGTACACGCAGCGTAAGTTTATGCTGATCATGTATCTTGTTACACCCATATATAGGGTGTAACACGAAACATGGTTGCATTTTCTCCCCACCCTCAAACTGTCTCCTCGGTACCAGAATTGCAGGTTGCTTCTTCCTCAGGGGCGGACTGACAACTTCTGGGGCCCCCGGGCAATAGGGATCATGGGGCCCGTGTCCTTGCCCAAACTCAAAAAAGCCTATGAAAAAGGTACCAGGGGCATCTCATGGAGCCCCTACTGACCCCGGGCCCTCGGGCAGTGCCCGAGTTTCCAAATGGTCAGTCCACCCCTGTTCTTCCTGCATACATCTGTTAAGTTTTGATTTGAGCGTGTCTGTGGATGGTTTTGCCCTGATGCACTGATTTTTGCTGCAATGATCTACAAGCTTCAAAACAAAAAAATGTGATAAACACACATTTATTTTATTAATGTGTGAGCATTTATTACATTTGAAATATCTGGAAAAAATAAGAATATGTCACTTGAATGGATTTATAGCTAAAAGAATATCTAAAAAAAAAATGTGCCGAGGATGTTGAATTTTAATTACAATACATTTCAATTTCAGTTTCAATGCATCAATCTGTTCTAACTGCAGACAACCACTGAAGAAACTCAGATACGCAATAATGACCACATGCCAATAACAGCCTATGTATTAAATTCTCAGCACTGGTTTTCATGTCTCACCAATATTCAGGGCTTTCATCTCCATGAGTATTGGAAATGCAATTCTTACTAGGCCAGTCTTCTTCAAGCTTTTTAGGACGGAGTTGAAGGTGTGTAAATTTGGCTGAACCTTTTGCTGAGTCATCTGATTAAGCAGGTCCTACAAAAAAAGAAAATATTAAACATTAAATATTAAATTATATCACTGCTGTGAGCAAAATATTAAATATTAAACATTAAATATTAAATTATATCACTGCTGTGAGCAAAATATTAAATATTAAACATTAAATATTAAATTATATCACTGCTGTGAGCAAGAAACACTAACTTTCAGCTCCACTGTACCTGGTTTTTAAGTAGTGTTTACCAACCAGCAAACATATTGAAAACACATTTAAAACACAAAACTATATTCTTGTATTAATTAGAATGATATAACTACATACATTTATACAGCAATTTCAGGCACAAAGTGAAAGCCTTTAGTGAGCTGTGTCGGAACTATTCGGTGCTTACAGAATTAACTGGAAAGCCTGCAATTATCTCTACATAATGTAACATGGGCATGCTGGAAGCCATTTTGTTCTTTATATTCTATTTTCATGGTTTCTGAACAAAGATTCGAACAACAGACATATACTCATACTCTAGGGGGTGAAGTGGGTGGGTCGGGGGTATTGGGGGGTTATTATGATGGTACCAGACAGCCTAAGGGATAAAGGCTGGCCAGGATACCAATTCTCAAGATTAACTGAGGTGTCCATGTAAGAAAAGGAGGACCGGTCTTAATGAAGGAGCTATTGCACATGCTCCAAAACACGTCACCACCCACCACTGACATCACTTCTGGGACGTGCGTTCTATTCAGACGGCGTGTGCTCCACGGCGGCCCAGGAAAAGCGGCGACCTTCTTGGAGTTGCACCTGAGCTCCCCCTGCTGCTGCTGGACGGCACAGCGAGTGCCAGGAAACAGTGACAGGAGCCCTGCATTGACGTTGTCTGACTCTTATCATCATTTGTGGTTCTAACCATTTTTACCAATAAACATGTGGATGTACTGCACTTAGAAACACCCTCTTTCTCTTCTGTTCTGCCCAGAATCTGCTTCTACTCATGGAAGTGCTGCTCTAGTGCCTATTCCCACTGTCTCCCGCCTCTGGTCTCCAAGGCAGATGCGCCTTAAGAACTCCTCTTCTCTTCTGGTAACATTGTATATGGTGTTGTTATTATTTTAATCAAAAATGTCAATTGTATTATTATTCTTGCATGAAGTGAATACTTGCCTAATTGAATATAATAATACAAAACCAAAATGACTATCTCTTATATATGTATATATCTATATACATATATACACACACTTTACAATTAATACATATTGGTATATTATTTTGGATATTATGTTTTCAACATTTTAAATAATTATTTTGAGTTTATTATATTACTACATCTGTATGCTACAGAAGAAGTTAGATAATTAAGAAATCTCAGTACAAATGACCACAGCAAATGTCTGTAAGATGTAGAGATAGCATTTTTTTTCATAATCAATTAATACATTATTATAGTGACACTGGTCCCATTTTGTCTAACCAGTCCTGTCAAAAGAGCAACTGTCTCTTAAGTTTATTGCATTCAAACAAACAGAAGGGAAGGTTAGAGGTCAACTCTTGACATGGCACAGGAGTTTTTAAGAAAAATCCAAAATGATTCCTTATCCTATACTGCCCCCTTCAGATAATTAGAATCATTGAGTGACATCATAATTAGGTGAGATAAGCTGTGCCCGCCAAGGTTTTTTGCGATTATAAAAGTTAGAAGATGGAGGGGACACAGAGGACAACAGACAGAGACATCCACAGACACAAACACAGAAGTCACTGATACCATAGATTCTATAATCGGTAACGTAAATGTTTATTTTTCTGCAGGCAATTTATGCTCATCTAATATGTCCAGCTAAACCATTTAGTCTGATTTAAGTTATGGTTAGCACCGGAGTTGATTTGAAATAATTTTAACTGCAGCATAAATTATCTTCATTTCAATTCTCTGGGGGGAGGACTTTCTCTGGAATATCCCGAAGCTAATTTCAGCTTCTAGTCAATGGTTTAGTTGGGTATATATGACAAAAAAAGACAACTTAGTGAACATCTGTTCTTGACCTCAGATAGGTTCTAAGTTTATTGGATTGTCCAGTGTATGGTATTCTAAATCAGTTCATGTCAAGGTACACTTTGAGCTTTGAATATTTGGTTGTAGAGAGATCACGTGGTCAATTTGCATAGCTGTTGTCATATGCAGCTGAGTTACTGAGCGTTTCATACGCTATCATTTTTAGACAGTTGGTTCGCTTTCATTAATATTGGATAATATTTGCTGATTGGAATTTGTAACCAATATATTTTGATTAGATAATTGTGTGACGATCGTGGTGTCAGACCCCTGCCCTTCTCACCAAACTCGTGACCAAAGGACTAGCCAATCTAAAACCGCGATGTCACGTGTGTAACAATGCCACGCCCAGCTGCACACAGATTTTCCAACTAATGGACCACAGTCTGTGTATCGGCAGCCTGGAAGCAATTGTTACTGGGTCAGGTTAATTACGCAATTAACCCTTCACACTGCCACCACCTCTTTTTGTACAGAGAAAGAGGAAACTCGGCAATATCAGCAATAACACTATGATGGTTGAAATAATCGATTTGATTATTATTGATTATCACCAATTATATTCTAATTACAATTTTGCGCTGATTTTTATTATTATTAAATCTATTTATTTTTGTACATTATTGCTTTTTATTTCGTCTTCAAATTAGCACAAATAAAGAAATCAGTTGATTTATGAAAATTAGTAGGAAATCTCATTAAGTCCAGATCCCCGCCTGTTTTCATAAATTACAGTACCTCACAAAAGTGAGTACACCCCTCACATTTTTGTAAATATTTTATTATATCTTTTCATGTGACAACACTGAAGAAACGACACTTTGCTACAATGTAAAGTAGTGGGTATACAGCTTGTATAACAGTGTAAATTTGATGTCCCCTCAAAATAACTCAACACACAGCCATTAATGTCTAAACCGCTGGCAACAAAAGTAGGTACACCCCTAAGTGAAAATGTCCAAATTGGGCCCAATTAGCCATTTTCCCTCCCGTGTCATGTGACTTGTTAGTGTTACAAGGTCTCAGGTGTGAATGGGGAGCAGGTGTGTTAAATTTGGTGTCATCACTCTCACTTTCTCATACTTGTCACTGGAAGTTCAACATGGTACCTCATGGCAAAGAACTCTCTGAGGATCTGAAAAAAAGAATTGTTGCTCTACATAAAGATGGCCTAGGCAATAAGAAGATTGCCAAGACCCTGAAACTGAGCTGCAGCATGGTGGCCAAGACCATACAGTGGTTTAACAGGACAGATTCCACTCAGAACAGGCCTCGCCATGGTCAACCAAAGGAGTTGAGTGCACGTGCTCAGCGTCATATCCAGAGGTTGTCTTTGGGAAATAGATGTATAAGTGCTGCCAGCATTGCTTCAGAGGTTGAAGGGGTGGGGGTGGGGGGGTCAGCCTGTCAGTGCTCAGACCATACGCCGCACACTGCAACAAATTGGTCTGCATGGCTGTCGAACCAGAAAGAAGCCACTTCTAAAGATGATGCACAAGAACGCCCACAAACAGTTTGCTGAAGACAAGCAGATTAAGGACATTTTACTGGAACCATGTCCTGTGGTCTGATGAGAACAAGATAAACTTATTTGGTTCAGATGGTGTCAAGCGTGTGTGGCGGCAACCAAGTGAGGAGTACAAAGACAAGTGTGTCTTACCTACAATCAAGCATGGTGGTGGGAGTGTCATGGACTTGGGCTGCATGAGTGCTGCCAGCACTGGGGAGCTACAGTTCATTGAGGGAACCATGAATGCCAACATGTACTGTGACATACACAGTACATAATCCCCTCCCTTTGGAGACCGGGCTGCAGGGCAGTATTCCAACAAGATAATAATGATGATCTGGTGAACTCAATGTCCAAGAGGGTTAAGGCAGTGCTGGAAAATAATGGTGGCCACACAAACTATAAACACTGTGAGCCCAATTTGGACATTTTCACTTAGGGGTGTACTCACTTTTGTTGCCAGCGGTTTAGACATTAATGGCTGTGTTGAGTCGTTTTGAGGACACAGCTAATTTACACTGTTATACAAGCTGTACACTCACTACGTCACATTGTAGCAAAGTGTAATTTCTTCAGTGTTGTCACATAAAATGATATAATAAAATATTTACAAAAATGTGAGTGGTGGACTCACTTCTGGGAGATGCTGTATATACTGATCATGTTTTTCAGAACTGTAGTTCTGACAGCTACAAATGCTCACTAAAGCAAATTTTGACCTGCCTGTACATTCCATATTCTGGAAATATAGGACACAGGTTGAGTATACATAGACCCTCAGACATTCCCAAGCAATGAATGAGAAGGTTGGGCAACAATTGGTCAAAAAGAGATATGGAAACAGGCCTAACAGCAACAAAGGTGAACAGATCCAACTTCAGAGTGGTTGCTGCAAGCACCTTGCAACTAATAGCTTCATTTGCAGAGGACTTGATGCCCACCCAGTGAAAACTTTGTAAAAGCATGCACAGAGGACCAGATGGCAAGAGCCATCGGCTTCATGCCCAATTGCTCAGGAAACATGCACATACCTGTTCAAGAGAATGCTTACAAAAGCAAGAGGAGTTTTGTCCTTTGGACTGCAAGCTCTGGCGAGGAGTTGTCTTTTCCATCTAACTATGTTAGACCTTAAAGCAGGGTGTCCTTTGCAAGGTCCTGAGAATAGGAAGTCCGTGTTCCTGATGGAAGGCATTGCTTTGAGGAAGGTTGTGTTGGTTTGGACTATGTCTAGGCAGAAAAGAGCTTTGGAGTAGGGCATAAAGATGGAAGAACTAAGTCTTCATTGAGGTGGGAGACTGACACCACCTTAGGAAGAAAATATGGTCTTGGACCTTGGTCTTTGTGAAGGATGAGCTCCTTACAGGAGAGCCACTAGTTTAGAGATACATCTGACAGAAATGATGCAAAGTGGCCTTCTTGGTTGCGATCATCTAAGGAGATTTCCTTGATAGACTCAGAGAGTGGTTTCTGCAGGGCAGAGAGTACCAAACTGAGTTCCAAGGAGACACAGAATTTAGACAAGGGAGATCGAGGCCAGAGGTTTTTGAAAAAGAACAGACCAATGGTCCAAAACCTGTGTCTTTTCAGAGTGTTTTAAGTGTAAGTTCACCTTTTCAGAAAAGATGAAAAGGTAAACCAACATCCTACATCTTCCCTACCCCCCCCCGTACCTGGTGGTACATCCTTCCAGGAGGGATCAGAGCTGCCCCGACTGATTGAAGCAGTCACGTGCCAGCGCTGACCAAATGAATCGCTCTGACCCGTCTTGGAAGTCCTACATAAAAAAGGGGAAGAGCGGGGACTTCAAATGCCGGACCACTACACCAGTTGCATGGACACCGACACCTCATCACACACAAATACTGAATGGGGGCCAGAATGTGACGCACAGAGTAATCTCTATGATGAAAGTGCCTGTGTTTACACCAGACAAAAAAGAATTACTAGGTATGATGATGGATCTTTCTGGAAGTGGCTTTCCTTGCCTTCAGTAAGGAATGAGACTCAGAGATCCCTCTGTGCTTTAAGACTTGTAAAGCTAAACAGGGGTGCATGTCCCTCCGCACCACAAAAGCCACCTGCCTAAAATATAACTTTTAATTACACAATTTAAAACTATATCTAAAAGGAAAACAATTGTAAATACCTATAGGGTGAGAGAACAAACCATTGTGTCAGTTTATAGAACTAGAGAGCAATTCGTATCCATGTGGACATGTCTTATGCCTGAAATATATGCTGTTTCAATATCTGAGGATAGTGCACTATTCTCGCTTACTGCAACAATACACTACCTTTACTAAGGATCTCAAAGGATGAAAATTCATCTGGCTATGATATGTAATGCGGGTACACCCATCCATGTGGATATAAAACACCACGAATGGACAGGCCCCATATTCCACATATCAACAAAATGCCTCTCTAGGGATGATCACATCTGTATCCCAATAAACATGAGTATTCCTCCACCCCAAAAAGTCAAGGTAGAAAAGAAATTGCATGTTATCCAAAAAGAAAAAAAAAAGGAAAATGCGCTCCCAAATTAACAACAACCTCCAGAACTCCTTCAAATTGGAGCTTCTTCAGAGGTGAATAAAGTAAACTCAAATAGTGAGCAGAAAGAAAGGGTGCAGTCACATGGCAAATGGAATTATTGTTGCAGTGAGAAAAAATAGTACACTATCCTCAGATATTAAAAACAACATGCATTTCAGGCATAAGGCATGTTGTTCTCCTTTGGATATACCTTTAAATTGTGGAATTAAAAGTTATATTTTAGTCAGGTGGCTTTTGTTATGCAGAGGGAACCCCCCCCCCCCCATTTACCTTGATTTGTAATTGCACCATAGGACTTTATGTTTTTGTATATTCTAGGCTATTCTTTTTTTTTGGTTACCTTTAAGACCTGGACTTAATAGCCAAAGCTGTTACAGTCAGTGACTGAGAAGCAGGAAAAAATATAATGCCCTGAGACAGCAAAGTATGGCATGTTAGAAAGAGACCAGGGGTTGTCTCCTGGAAGTCTGTATATGTCTGTTTTGTTCTAGACCAGTTAGTGCAATGATAATCACTTGTCTTCTTTTTCGGGGGGATCAGGCAAGGTAGAATTTGCACTGCAGGGAAGGTATAGATTAGCCTCAACTGAAACCATGGAATTATCAAGGCATCCAAAGCAAGTGCAAGAGGATCCTTGGTCCTAGCCACAAACAGTGATAGCGTGTTGTTGAATCTGGGTGCCAGGATATCCATATCTGGGGTCCCTCCATCTCTGACATATCAGGTTGTAGAAGTCAGGGGGAAAGGCTCACTCCCCTTGGTTCAGGCAGTGGTAGCTAAGGTAATCTGCCTTCAAGTTGTCCACTCCACTAAGATGTGCACAGCAGGGATCACTGAACAGTGTTTTTCTGTCCATGAGATGATCTGGCTTTTTTCCTTCAAGGATGCATGACTCCTAGTGGTTGATCTAGGCCACAGCTATGGCGTTGTCTGACTGCACCCTTATTGGGTGCCCTTGCACAAGGGTGATGTTAGGGGTCCAGTGTTGCAGAGCCATCCTTATTGCTCTAAGCTTCAGGACTGGTGACCATGTTCCCTGAACTGTGAGGGACTGAAAACCTTTTTCCCAGCCAGATACACTGGGATCTGTCATTATTACTTTCCAGTGAAAAGGAATTAAAAGTTTCCCTATTGTTAAGGTTGGGATGGAGATCCACCAAGCTAGGGAATTCCCTGCTTGGCTGGACAGGAGCATGAGTAGGTAGAGGGAAAGAGCACCTTTGTTCCATGCCAGATGTATCGGAGAAGTCTCAAACAAAACTGGGTGAATGGAACAGCCTTGAAGGCTACCATCGGATCTCGAACTCTCAAGCATATCTTTTACATCAAGTCCTGAGTGTGAGTTCTTAGAGAAATCGGTTTCTTCTCTGGAAGTAATACCTTTGCTTGGAATGTGTTTAGGATCAGACCCAGGTATTCCAAATGAAGAGAAGGTGAGAGAGCAGATTTTTGGAAGTTGATACCCCAACTGAAAACCTGAAGCATTGGAATCATCCTGTGGATGTTTGCAGATAGCTGGAAGGGCGAGGAAGGAGAAGTTTGTCTAGATAACCTGTGACTTGAATGCCATGAGTTCTGAGAAGAACAGGAAGGGGTGCAAGGATCTTTGTGAACACTCTGGGAGCAAAGGATAGGCCAAATAGCAGTGCAGTAAACTAGAAGTGATGGTCTCCTACTGCAAAAGTGTAGGAAATGCAGATGACATGGATAAATTGAAATATGCAGATAGGCATCCTGTAAGCTTATGAATGCAAAGTATTCACCCCCCCCATCTCAGGGAGGCAATAACTGACCTTGTGGATTCCATGCAAAATTCTGGAATCTGAAGGTATTTGTTGAGAGATTTTAGGTACAGGATGAGGGTACTGCAGAACTACCTCCTTGGACAAGAAATGGTTCATGTCATTCTGCAAATCTGACTGTCTTTGGGCAGATTTTGGTTGATTTGAGAGAAGAAACCACAAGTCTGGGACATCTGTGACTATAACAGATGTGCCTCCACTCTTTAGAAGTGGGGGTGCCCCTTTATTAGAAACTATGAAAGACGTGGTGGAATCTGTGGGCCAAATCTCATGCTGAAAGAAAGGGCAGAATTTTAGAAGGTTTAGAAGTTGAAGCCTGGGTAGAGAGTTGAGGTGGTCTGCGTTTTGAAGAGATAGAGGCTCCTGAGGAGGGAGAGTTTGGAATTTTCCCTCCTGTAACATAATTGTTTTTTTTTATCAAGAAAGCAGAACGTTTTATTAAATAAAGACAAGAGGTTACAGACAAAAAATCTCCTGTGACATCTTCAATGAATTTGTCAAGTGCCTCAAAGAGATGTCCTACTTCAAAGGCCATATGTGTAAGACATCCTTTACAGGCAGCTTCGGCTGACCAGGTTTTGAGCCACAAAATTGTGCCAAGGTTAGCGCCCACAGGAGCCAATGACCAAAGCTTCCATTGTTGTATTAGAAGACAATGAATAATTGATTGAAAAATCCAAAGAGAAAATAATAAAATAGTTAAAGTATCTAAGAGGGATTTCTTCGTAAGAGAGAAGAGATCTGTCACATTAGGACACAAGCAAAAAATTCAAGACTCATGGAGTGGGCAAAGGGAACACCAAGGGGGCATGTCCTCAAAAGCCTGCCAGTGTCCCGTCACCTAAAAGGTACTAGCCCAAGGCCTCATTCATATGTCCGGTCCGTGTGAAGGGCCATCTTCAGCCACCCAGGATGCACAAGTATTCTATGCAGGCAGCCTGTTGAAATCAATGACAGGCGGCCGGCGGCATGGACTTCCATGAGCATTCCTGGAGTGCACATCCATGCAGGTCCAACGCATGGATCAGAATGCGTCTGTCTGTGTCCTGATCCATGCAGCATACCTGCATGGCTGTGCACTCCAGGATGCTGAGGTCTGTGCAGCTGGCCACCTATCATGGATTTGAACAGGCTGCTAAGTTCAGGTTTTTTATTTCGTTTTTTTTTTTTTAAGAGCTGCTATGCTTTTAATTTTTAAAGCAAAAAGGTGGAGTTGGGCTTTATTCTGTGAAATTCCCCCCCAAAAAAGCACACACGCTATACAGGAAGCAGGACAGTAGCTATATACATCCTAAAAATCTGTACAGTGTACCTAACTTCTCTCTTCTTCCTGCATCACCAATCACTTCCACACTCCCAAGGCAGTTGTGAATCTCATTGGTGGCTGGGCAATACTTATTACTGGACTTTATTATGTAGGATTTACTGTGTGTGATTTTTAGCAAGAAGGGTGTTCTTGCATTACTTACAACTTCTAGCATTCATTAGCACAAGTTCATAATACAATAGACCATGATTAGCATCAAGACTCAAGGCAACTTGTCTTACCAGAATCAGAGTCCACTTCTCCTGGCTGTCATTTTTAACTCTTGAAGCTGCTGTGATCAGAGCATTGAAAGTGTGTACATCTCCTGTGCAGAGAAAAATAAGATCATCTATAAAACTTTTCTCCACAAAAGAACAATAGAAAAAAAAAAGTCTGCTTGGCTTTATAAGAGAGGGTCCAGTCACACTTGCTGCATGTTAAAACTGTCAGTTTTAGTGTGCTGGTACGTGCCCATTCTTGGGGGGGGGGGGGGGGGAGGGCAGTAGCTTTAAAACAGGGGTTAAAATTTTGAGCCCAGACCTACTAACCGGTCACAAAACTTACTCTCCACCCGTTGCCCCACCTATCCTTGCCCAGGTCTACCCCCAACCCCCCCCCCCCGGCCCACCCCCAACCAAGCCCCCTTAAAGCTTATGAAATTACATTTTCCTTTAGAATAAATAGTCCAAAATATAAAACTGTACACAGTAATGTATATCCCAGCTCCCCTGTACTCCATTATAGTGATATGACATGTATACAGTAATGTATATCCCCCTCCCCTGTACTCCATTATAGTGATATGACATGTATACAGTAATGTATATCCCCCTCCCCTGTACTCCATTATAGTGATAGGACATGTATACAGTAATGTATATCCCCCTCCCCTGTACTCCATTATAGTGATAGGACATGTATACAGTAATGTATATCCCCCCTCCCCTGTACTCCATTATAGTGATATGACATGTACACAGTAATGTATATCCCCCTCCCCTGTACTCCATTATAGTGATATGACGTGTATACAGTAATGTATATCCCCCTCCCCTGTACTTCATTATAGTGATATGACATGTACACAGTAATGTATATCCCCCTCCCCTGTACTTCATTATAGTGATATGACATGTACACAGTAATGTATATCCCCCCTCCCCTGTACTCCATTATAGTGATGTGACATGTATACAGTAATGTATATCCCCCCTCCCCTGTACTCCATTATAGTGATATGACATGTATACAGTAATGTATATCCCCCCTTCCCTGTACTCCATTATAGTGATATGACATGTATACAGTAATGTATATCCCAGCTCCCCTGTACTCCATTATAGTGATGACGTGTATACAGTAATGTATATCCCCCCTCCCCTGTACTCCATTATAGTGATATGACATGTATACAGTAATGTATATCACCCCTCCCCTGTACCCCATTATAGTGATGACATGAATACAGTAATGTATATCACCCCTCCCCTGTACCCCATTATAGTGATGACATGTATACAGTAATGTATATCCCAGCTCCCCTGTACCCCATTATAGTGATGACATGTACACAGTAATGTATATCACCCCTCCCCTGTACCCCATTATAGTGATGACATGTACACAGTAATGTATATCCCCCCTCCCCTGTACTCCATTATAGTGATATGACATGTACACAGTAATGTATATCCCCCCTCCCCTGTACCCCATTATAGTAATATGACATGTACACAGTAATGTATATCCCCCCTCCCCTGTACTCCATTATAGTGATATGACATGTACACAGTAATGTATATCCCCCCTCCCCTGTACTCCATTATAGTGATATGGCGTGTATACAGTAATGTATATCCCCCCTCCCCTGTACCCCATTATAGTGATATGGCGTGTATACAGTAATTATATCCAAGCTCCCCTGTACTCCATTATAGTGATATGACATGTATACAGTAATGTATATCCCAGCTCCCCTGTACTCCATTATAGTGATGACGTGTATACAGTATGTATATCCCCCCTCCCCTGTACACCATTATAGTGATATGACGTGTATACAGTAATGTATATCCCCCCTCCCCTGTACTCCATTATAGTGATATGAAGTGTATACAGTAATGTATATCCCCCCTCCCCTGTACTCCATTATAGTGATATGACGTGTATACAGTAATGTATATCCCCCCTCCCCTGTACTCCGTTATAGTGATATGACGTGTAACAGTAATGTATATCCCAGCTCCCCTGTACTCCATTATAGTGATATGACATGTATACAGTAATGTATATCCCAGCTCCCCTGTACTCCATTATAGTGATATGATATGTATACAGTAATGTATATCCCCCCTCCCCTGTACTCCATTATAGTGATATGACGTGTATACAGTAATGTATATCCCCCCTCCCCTGTACTCCATTATAGTGATATGACGTGTATACAGTAATGTATATCCCCCCTCCCCTGTACTCCATTATAGTGATATGACATATATACAGTAATGTATATCCCCCTCCCCTGTACTCCATTATAGTGATATGACATGTATACAGTAATGTATATCCCCCCTCCCCTGTACTCCATTATAGTGATATGACATGTATACAGTAATGTATATCACCCCTCCCCTGTACCCCATTATAGTGATGACATGTATACAGTAATGTATATCACCCCTCCCCTGTACCCCATTATAGTGATGACATGTATACAGTAATGTATATCCCCCCTCCCTTGTACTCCATTATAGTGATATGACATGTACACAGTAATGTATATCCCCCCTCCCCTGTACCCCATTATAGTGATATGACATGTACACAGTAATGTATATCCCCCCTCCCCTGTACTCCATTATAGTGATGACGTGTATACAGTAATGTATATCTCCCCTCCCCTGTACTCCATTATAGTGATATGGCGTGTATACAGTAATTAAATTCCCAGCTCCCCTGTACTCCATTATATTGATATGACATGTACACAGTAATGTATATCCCCCCTCCCCTGTACTCCATTATAGTGATATGGCATGTATACAGTAATGTATATCCCCCCTCCCCTGTACCCCATTATAGTGATATGACATGTATACAGTAATGTATATCACCCCTCCCCTGTACCCCATTATAGTGATGACATGTATACAGTAATGTATATCACCCCTCCCCTGTACCCCATTATAGTGATGACATGTATACAGTAATGTATATCCCCCCTCCCCTGTACTCCATTATAGTGATATGACATGTACACAGTAATGTATATCCCCCCTCCCCTGTACTCCATTATAGTGATATGACATGTATACAGTATGTATATCCCCCCTCCCCTGTACTCCATTATAGTGATATGACATGTATACAGTAATGTATATCCCAGCTCCCCTGTACTCCATTATAGTGATATGACATGTGTACAGTAATGTATATCCCCCTCCCCTGTACTCCATTATAGTGATATGACATGTATACAGTAATGTATATCCCAGCTCCCCTGTACTCCATTATAGTGATATGACATGTATACAGTAATGTATATCCCAGCTCCCCTGTACTCCATTATAGTGATATGACATGTGTACAGTAATGTATATCCCCCTCCCCTGTACTCCATTATAGTGATATGACATGTATACAGTAATGTATATCCCAGCTCCCCTGTACTCCATTATAGTGATATGACATGTATACAGTAATGTATATCCCAGCTCCCCTGTACTCCATTATAGTGATATGACATGTGTACAGTAATGTATATCCCAGCTCCCCTGTACTCCATTATAGTGATATGCCCAATCCAATCATCCGGTTACATCTGGAGATATAAAAAACAGCGCAGGGCAAGGTCAGCAACTGGGCGTACGTTAATATAAAATAAGCATCCACTTACATGTACATTAGAGAGTATCAGCCACAATATGAAGAAGAGTCAACAGCTTACAGGATGCAGCATGGTGACAGGTAAAAGAATGAAAGGATTTCAAAAGCTCCTGCACATGGGTGTGCGAGACTAGAAACAGAGATATTCAGTGGAACCCAGATATATATCAAAATTCCAACGGGTAGGCCAAGCCTTACTGCTCTCGTGTACGACTTGGGGAAGTCCAGAGTCAACTGCAGAGAAAAGAAACCGAGCGCACCGGCCTAGTGCATTATCCCAGATACAAGTTTATTAAAAAAATTGATGGGATTATACTCACAAAAGAGTGAAGACAAAATTGCATAGCAAGTGACAGTCACTGAATGTATAAAGGCAAAAGAAAATTGTGCGCTGTCAAATAATGAGAATATTAATAGATGAGCTGCTGCAAACACGTGTTATACGTGTAAACATAAAAAACAGGACTAAAACAAATGAAAAGTGCTGTGCTGCTAGCATAAATCAACACATGCAAATATACGAACAAAAACATGACTGATAGTCCCAAAAGCTGATAAAGCATAAAAATAAATGCAATTCTTCAAAAAAAAAAAAATCCAAATGAGAAAAATCTTCCTGCTGCAATCATCAGCAGGAAGATTTTTCACTTGTCTGGATTTTTTTGAAGAACTGCATTTATTTTTATGTTTTATCATCTTTTGGGACTATCAGTCACATTTTGTTTGTATATTTGCATGTACTGATTTACGCTAGCAGCGCAAAACACTTTTAACTTGTTTTAGTCACTGAATGTATATTGTTGGCTCTGAGGAAGAGGGTTTACCTTAAAACGCGTCAATCTCTATTTGGCCCTCGGATGTCACTTCTTTGACGTCAGGGCCTTTGGCTCTCTGTAGAATATACATTTAGTGACTATCACTTGCTATACAATTTTGTCTCTCGCTTGCGAGTATAATCTCATACATTTTTTTTAATAAACTTGTATCTGGGATAATGCGCTAGGCCGGTGCACTGTTTTATTTTCTCCACAAAAGAAGGAAAGATCCAGGATCCACAGACAGCTGTGGCAGCACAGCCTCAGCTCAAAGCTGGTATTTACAGGCAGCTAGCAAAGAAACACAAGCTGCACCCTGACTGGAGGTGGGAAGCTGAGGGAGAGAGGCACAGTGCACAGCTATACTGGGTTGTCAGCAGTGTAAGGAAAAACTGTAGCGTTTCCAGGCATCTTGCCCCTTTCTCAAGTATTAGGATAGAGGATCACTCACTTGGTACCTCTTCTATTCTTTACATTGAATACAAGATGATGAGATCCCTCACCGATGCCAACATTTTCTCTTCCCGGTACCAGGTGTTTGGCTGTCTTTATTGGGTGGTGTGGGATGACATAACTCCCAAGCATGTGCAGGAATTCCTTCATGCTGGCACCAAGGCACTGTGCCAAGAATGCATCCTAAGCTGCGCATGCACAGTTCAGGGATCATTCTAAGGAAGGCTGTGAACAGGCAGGTAAGTTTGTTTTACTGCAGAAGAAAGACTTTCCTCTAAATACTTTGACTTGTGCCTACCAAAAATCATTTGACTTTATCATTTGAGCTTGACTTTAGTATGCCTAATGCTCTGTAATTAGGAACTGTATTACTAATACAAAGATGCACAACAGCTGCAGTTCTAGTTATATTCGTGCTTATTTTTGTCTTCCAACTGCTGTGCAGACTCACCTGTTAGCCTGTTATTGAGAAGGTCTGTGTACATGTCAAATGCCTTGCTGGAAGCTCCATGCTGAAAAGACGAAAAAAAAAAAATGGTTAAAAAGAGAGTGAAAATTGTTTGTATATTCAAAGGCGCGTAAACATGCTTATGCGTATACACACATCCAGTTCTCCTTCATCCACAGACCTTAATGGCTGTGTGTTGAGATATTTTGAGGAGACAGCAAATTTACATTGTTATACAGGCTGTACACCCACTACTTTACATTGTAGCAAACTGTCATTTCTTCAGTGTTGTCATATACATACATATATACATACACACACATTATATGTATAAACACACACATTATTTATATATAATTTTTTTTTGTATAATTTATGTGTATGTGAGCATTTATCCATTATTGTTGTCACGATATTATTTTAGAAGGGATTTTATGTATTAATTGTTTTTTATACACTGTATAAGCTGAGCGCTTCATCACAATATATATTTTTTGTTATTTGCACATATCCTATGGTATAGGGAAAAGGTGATAGCAGCTGGCTTTGATTAAAGATTCCGTGGAGCACAGGAGGACCTTTTCTATATTTGCTTTGAGTCATTGTCCATCTGCACTGTGAAGTGGCGTCCAATGAGCTCTGAAGCATTTGGCTGAATATGAGCAGATAATATTGCCGGAAACACTTCAGAATTCATCCTGCTGCTTTTATCTGCAGTCACATCATCAATACATACAAGAGAAGCAGTTCCATTGGCAGCCATACATGCCCACGCCATGACACTACCACCACCATGCTTCACTGATGAGGTGGTATGCTTAGGATCATGAACAGTTCCTTTCCTTCTCCATACTCTTCTCTTCCCATCACTCTGGTACAAGTTGATCTTGGTCTCATCTGTCCATAGGATGTTGTTCCAGAACTGTGAAGGCTTTTTTAGATGTCATTTGGCAAACTCTAATCTGGCCTTCCTGTTTTTGAGGCTCACCAATGGTTTACATCTTGTGGTGAACCCTCTGTATTCACTCTGGTGAAGTCTTCTCTTGATTGTTGACTTCGACACACATACACCTACCTCCTGGAGAGTGTTCTTGATCTGGCCAACTGTTGTGAAGGGTGTTTTCTTCACCAGG
Organism: Staurois parvus; assembly: GCF_062004578.1. NCBI lineage: Eukaryota > Metazoa > Chordata > Amphibia > Anura > Ranidae > Staurois > Staurois parvus. The sequence continues at coordinate 7,873,174 of NW_028318377.1, forward strand.
GAAAGAATTCTTCGGTCATCCACCACAGTTGTTTTCCGTGGTCTTCTGGGTCTTTTGGTGTTGCTGAGCTCACCGGTGCGTTCCTTCTTTTTAAGAATGTTCCAGACAGTTGTTTTGGCCACGTCTAATGTTTTTGCTATCTCTCTGATGGGTTTGTTTTGTTTTTTCAGCCTAATGATGGCTTGCTTCACTGATAGTGACAGCTCTTTGGATCTCATCTCAGAGTTGACAGCAACAGATTCCAAATACAAATAGCACACTTGAAATGAACTCTGGACCTTTTATCTGCTCGTTGTAATTGGGATAATGAGGGAATAACACACAGCTGGCCATGGAACAGCTGAGAAGCCAATTGTCCCATTACTTTTGGTCCCTTAACAAGTGGGAGAAACATATGCAAACTGTTGTAATTCCTACACCGTTCACCTGATTAGGATGTAAATACCCTCAAATTAAAGCTGACAATTAAAGCTGACAGTCTGCAGGTAAAGCACATCTTGTTCGTTTCATTTCAAATCCATTGTAGTTGTGTATAGAGCAAAATATGTTAGAATTGTGTCGATGTCCCAATATTTATGGACCTGACTGTACATACACACACATACATTATATATATATATACACACACACATTATAAAACACACACAATCCCCTAAGGCATTGTTTCTCAAATTTTTTTCAGTCAAGACACCCTTTAAAATATAGACAGTTTCAAGGCACGCATACTAAAATGTAAAAAACTATACTAATAGTTTTATGTAATGCAGCAACATCCACACATGTAGGAAGCCAATGGTAGAGGGATTTATTCTTCCAAAGCAAATACACTTATGCACACTGATACTGAATAGTATTCCAATGTTTTCCCTCAGTTTATCACTCAGCTAATGTGACCCCTTACTAACAGAGAGGAGCAGGGAAGGGTCAAACAAGGATGCCGTGCATGCGACCGATATCCTCCTTATCAACTGATGGTGTCATTGGTTGTTAGGACGCAGGCAGCTAGAAGGTTGTAATGGTGCACAGTTAAAACTATGGCTTTATGTAACTAAAAGGCAGGCTTGATCCATCTGTTGGCTTGTTGGTAATTTTTAGGCATTTTGTCAAAGCACCCCTGAAGAAACTTCAGGGCACCCTGGTTGAAAAAGGCTGCCCTAAGGGATTGAACTCAGATTTAAATCTGAATTTGTTCTCTTGATTTTAAAACAACCTTTGTTTTATGTTATATTGGATTATTATCGTTGTTATGCTTATAATGTTAGTATTTTTCTTGTGAGATGGTCTGAATAGTATATACATTTTTTTTAATAAGAGGTATCTGCTTTTGCACCTTTCGTTTGTGATGTGGAAATCATCTGCACCTGACAGTCCTTCGTTCTAGTTATTTTCATATCGTTTAGAGAAATCTGATTAACTTGCTTTCAATGAACTGATTGATTCCAGTTTTTGAATTGTTATCAATAGATTCATGTTTATTCATGCAGTTGGATGTGTTCTGATCTGGAGCAAAGCACTAGCAACATAGTCCAAAACTGTTGAACAATGAACTTATTTTGCTGTGTTTTTGGCATGTTACTACTTTTTTATATTAAAAATTGTGCAGCAATCATTTCTCACACACACAGTTAGGTCCATTTATATATTTGTTCAATCTGAGTTTATTGAGGTTTCTATTAAAACATATGATAATAGGAAATACAGATACATTGAGAGAAGGTATATGAAGGTAGGGTATCAGAAACCAATCCTTGCACATCAGCAATCAAAAGTGTTAATATGACACATATATGTTACATTCATCCGAATTGGTGAAATATGACAAAGATGTATAACAGCCAGACATGAGAAATAATCAAAGCATAAACAAGACCATAGCCCCTAGGCTCCATGGCCCTAGAGACAAGAGTCGTATGGCGTGGGGACACATTTCAAGAGTATAACCAAGAGGGACACAAACACTGGAGGAAATGGTCATCTGATAAAAGGTATACCGAAAAAGAAAAAAGAAAAAAAGGAGGTAAAGAGCAGAGGAGGAAAAAGAAAGAAACAAGAATGGCACACCCGCTCCCACCAAGGCTACACCAGGGAGGGGTCGGCACCACCTGCAACCCAGGAGTGAAATCCGGAAGAGAAGCGGAACATGGTTCAAGGGGTCCAGGTAGAAGAGAACAGATCCGTTCTCCCCAATTCCCGCACCAAAATGCGTTCAAGGTCATGCATAGAGTTAACCCATTCCTCTAGGGAGGGCACAGTAGTGGACTTCCAGTGGCGAGGAATAACTGCTATGGCTGCGGCCATATGGTGTCTCAAGATATCCCATTTCACAGATTTTATAGATCCAGGCAGTATGGAAAGAAGGGATAGCTTTAAAGACGGGAGAACAGACGTTGTCATCATTTTACAATACAAGTCAAAAATAGATTGCCAGAATTTCCGGATAGGTGGACAGGACCACCAGATGTGTAACAGAGTACCTTGCAAGCGTTGGCAATGCCAGCAAGTGTCGGGGACTGAGAGGATGAAGCAACAGGCATCTGTACCATCTAGTTATCAACTTGAAACTTTTTTCCTGAGTTTTGGAAGCTGGGGATATCGCGTAGGTCAAAATGAAGCATTTTTGCCAATCCATAGGGGAAATAGTAAGTTGCAAATCCACCTCCCAGGCATGGGTATAAGGAGGAAGATAGGGGGATGATGATGCGCAAAGAAGGATCAAGTATAATTGGGAAACTACATGGATGGGAAGCTGAGACTGGAGCTGGAGTAGTTCAAAGGTAGTTGGTGAAACAAGAGAGTCGGAGACAGAGGAAAAAGAACGAACATAGCACACTACCTATTGTCGCTGCAACCAGAGGAATGAGGGTGGGAGGAAGGACGCAGTGGCGGTCGTTGAGCGCAAGGAAAAGTCAGAGCAAAGGACTTGTGCCAATCTCCTGTGATCTTGGTTATTTCAAATTCCAATGGTGGGGGCAGAGAGAGCTGGGGGGAAAGCTGGGGTCCCAAAGAACGTGATCATGGGCCCCACATATTTAGAGAGGCAGTAAGTAGACATTCCGCACTCCCATACACGAAGAACATGTTTAGTGACACTAAGAGTGGAAACTAAGAGCGGAAAGGTTCGAACGGATAAACGTGGAATCCAGAGCAATGCTTGGAGATCAATAGGGCACATGGGTTGTTCTAATTGGACCCAAAGCTTAGAGGAGCGGTTATGAAACCAATCAAGGATTCGAACAAGAATGGCTGCTTAGTGCCATTTATATATTTGGACACAGGCACAATTCTAGTTTTTTTTAAGTATTTACCAAAACATATTCAAGCTATAGTTATATAATGGATATACAGTTGCAAGAAAAAGTATGTGAACCCTTTGGGATTATGTGGAGTTTTGCATGAATTGGTCATAAAATGTGCTCTGAACATCATCTAAGTCACAACAACAGAAGAACACAGTCTGCTGAACATAATACTACACAAACAGATGTTGCCATGGTTTAATTGCACATAACATGTAAACATTCACAGTGCAAGGAGGAAAAAGTATGTGAGGCCCTAGCTTAATGACTTTTCCCAGAGCTAATTGGAGCCAGGAGTGAGCCAACCTTGACGCCAATCAGTGTGATGATATTGGATGTGTTGCTGACAGCTGTCCTGCCCTTAAAAAAAAAAAAAAAACACACACACCTGTTTTGGGTTTACTGGTTTCAAGAAGCACTGTCTGATGTGAACCATGCCTCGCAGAAAAGAGCTCTCCGAAGACCTACGATCAAGAATTGTTGACTTGCATGAAGCTGGAAAGGGTTACAAAAGTATCTCCAAAAGCCTTGATGTTCATGTGCCCACGGTAAGACAGACTGTCTACAAATGGAGAAAGTTTAGCACTGTTGCTACTCTCCCTAGGTGTTGTCGTCCTGTAAAAATGACTGCAAGAGCACAGTGGAGAATGCTGCATGAGGTAAAGCAGAATCCCAGAGTGTCAGCTAAAGACCTACAGAAATCTCTGGCACATGCTAACATTTTTGTTGACACATCTACAATAAGGAAAACATTAAACAAGAATGGAGTACATGGGAGGACACCACGGAGGATGCCATTGCTGTCCAAAAAGAATATTGCAGCACGTTTGAAGTTTGCAAAAGAGCACCTGGATGTTCCACAGCACTACTGGCAAAATATACTGTGGACAGATGAAACGAAGATTGAGTTGTTTGGGAAGAACACACAAAAGGCACAGTACACCAACATCAAAACCTCATTTCCACTGTAAAACATGGCGGAGGGAGCATCATGGTTTGGGGCTGCTTTGCTGCCTCAGGGCCTGAACGGATTGTTGTCATTGATGGGAAAATGAATTGCAGAGTTTATCAAGACATTTTGCAGGAACCATCTGTCCGCCAACTGAAGCTCCGCAGAGGTGGGTGATGCAACAGGACAATGACCCAAAGCATACAAGTAATTCAACAAAAAAATGGCTGCAACAGCACAGAATACGCCTTCTGGAGTGGCCCAGTCAGAGTCCTGACCTCAACCCGATTGAAATGCTGTGGCATGACCTTAAGAGAGCGATTCACACCAGACATCCCAAGAATATTGCTACACTGAAACAGTTTTGTGAAGAGGAGTGGTCCAAAATTACTCAAGATCATTGTGCAGGTCTGATCTGCAACTACAGGAAACGTTTGATTGAGGTTATTGCTGCCAAAGGAGGGTCAACCAGTTATTAAGTCCAAAGGTTCACATACTTTTTCCTCCCTGCACTGTGAATGTTTACATGTTATGTGCAATTAAACCATGGTAACATCTAATGTTTGTGTAGTATTATGTTCAGCAGACTGTGTTCTTCTATTGTGACTTAGATGACGTTGAGAGCACATTATATGCCCAATTCATGCAAAACTCCACGTAATCCCAAGGGGTTCACATACATTTTCTTGCGACTGTAGGCTGAAAGTGCACACTGTCAGGTTTAATTTGAGGGTATGTACATCCAAATTGGAGGATTTAGGAATTACAGCTCTTAAGAGTAGCCATCCCCCCTTTTTCAAGGGACCAAAAGTAATTGGACAAGCGGTTTCCTGGCCAGGTGTGGGATACTCCATTATTTCTTCATCAATTAAGCAGGTAACAGGTCTGGAGTTGATTCTAAGTGTGGTATTTGTATTTGGAATCTATTGCTGTGAAACTACATCATGTATTCAAAGGAGCTGTCCATGCAAGTAAAACAGGCCATTGTAAGGCTTCAAGAATGAAACATCTATCAGAGAGATAGCAGCAACATTAGGAGTGACCAAATCAACACTTTTGGTACATTCTGAGGAAAGAAGATCGCACTGGTGAGCTCAGCAACATTAAAAAGGCATTGACGTCCATGGAAGACAACAGCGGTGGATGATCGCAGGATCCTCTCTGTAATGCTTATGAAATGTGTTGGCCTTGGACCCTTTGTTTCTTGGGTAATTTTTACAATAAAGAATTGTCGCCCAAATGCCAGGGGCATGAGAAGTGACGATTTCATTTCTTTAGCCAAAAGAACACAAGATATTCTGCTGAGAGCAAGATAAAAACTTGTTTATGGAATGAACCGTGTTTATGACTTCTAGTACCCTCACATTAGGAGATAAAAACCTGTTTAAGGACATCTAAGTTAAAAAACCTTAAGTCTGGGGGAGATAAAAAGAGGTTTTGGGGTAGATAAGAAGCAAAAGTGTGACTTTTCAGATAATGAATATGGTGGTTGAACATGACTGTTATCCTCGCAGAACCCTACTGCTAGCCCCTCCCATGGTGGGTGTGGCGCCTCCCACTATTGGACCGCTTCCAGAAAAAGGGTTTATAAGGCGGAGGTCAATGCAAGACCAGTGGAAGCTCCCCTAGTGCCCAGAGGACGCTCTGACGCTGGGATTTTTACCAAGGCTATATGGGCTCATCAACTGGTCGCGTCTATGGCTTCTCCGTGACCCCCTGAGCAGTTTGGTTCCGATGGGATTTGTTCCTCCCAGCTTCCACATAGCTTCAGTAATGTATTAATTCTATGCTGTGACGCTGTCAAATGATGTGTCTATTTCATGCTGTAATGCTCACATTATTATTGGTGTGTGTTATTATGCAGATTGTGATGACTATAAGATATATCCTCCTGTGTGTTGTGTGATAATAAAAGTGGCAGTTTTGACAGTGCAAGAATATTGCAGTTTGATTCTGTTATTTCTTGGAGTGCCGGGTGAATGCTATGATGTACCAGGGCACGTATTCATTAGGTAGAGGGTCTTTCACAATGCGTAGAATATGTAATGGTTTAAATGCTGATTAAAAGTACCTGCACGACTGCATGTTGATTGTGTGCATGTATATGACTTGTTTTTAGTAACTGCACCCAGCATCACTATTACACTCTCTATGGTAAACGAAAACCGATTTGCAACATCCAGACAAGTGAAGGACACTCTCCAGGAGGTGGGCATATCATTGTCAAAGTCTACAATCAAGAGAAGACTTCATAAGAGCAAATACAGAGGGTTAACCACAACGTGCAAACCATTCAGCCTGAAGATAGAAAAGCCAGATTAGACTTTGCCAAAAAACATCTAAAAAAGCCAGACCAGTTCTGGAAAAGCATTCTTTGGACGGATGAAACGAAGATTAATCTGTACCAAAATGACGGGAAGAAAAAAAAGTGTGGCGAAGGCTTGGAACAGCTCATGATCCAAAGCACACAACATCATCTGTAAAACATGGTGGAGGCAGTGTGATCCTATGCCTGTCCATTTGAATTGAGACCTCTTACATTGGAGGAATTTAAGTTATTTTTGGGCCTCACCCTTAACATGGGGCTTACAAAAAGATAAAATGCAGGACATGCTTACTGGTCCACACACCCACTCCACCACATGCCCATTTATTCTGCTGTAATGTCCAGGCCAAGTTATGGGATGATCATGCGATTGCTTCATTTCAGCGACAGTACCCAGTGCCCTCCCTGAGATCATCCCAGTTATGATAAATTATGCAAAATTCGCCCACTTCTTAATTTTATTTTTCCCAAAGATTTCCTGAACTTTACATCCCTGAACAAAACGTATGTGTGGATGTGGGGAGTTAGAAGAGACACCAGTTTTCATCGTCCCCCGTGTCTCTCCCAACCAGGCCTGTGCATCGAAGACAGCTTCTGACGTTTTCACACGCCACTTAAATTTTAGCCCATATTTCTAACAGCCTGCCATTTCCCTGTTTTCAATATCTCTGCTGATCATTTGCCTGCTGCCTCAGCCAACCATGCCACTGTCTTCTACCTTAACTCACCCTGGCCTGTTTACCGACTATACTTCTGCCTGCCGTCTGGATTATCAACCGCATTTATGCCTTCTTCCTGGATTGACCTTGGCTTGTTAATCGACCATGTTTTTTACCTGCCTCTTGGATTGATTTTTTGCCCTGCTACTCTAGTAGTGGGATTCAAGATAACACATAGGTCTCACATATGTAAGGGGCTTCAAAGTAGAGTTCTGAGTAGAGATAACCAGTTTTTGGTTTTCTGGAGGTCCTGTAATTACAGGAAAAGGATCTGTTTGTCTGGAAGCTTCAAAGAAATTGGGTGGGTCGAAGCCCCTGTGCCCTGCTACTACCTGACAGAGGCCCTAAAGCCTGATGTTGTTGCCTGCTGCCTGGACCAATACTTTGGCTGTGCTGACCATATCTTTGCCTACTGCCTGTACTGACCCAGGACCTTTAATTGACCATGTTCCTGCTTGCTGCCTGGACAAATACTTTGGCTGTGCTGACCATATCGCTGCCTGCAATGACCCAGGGCATTTTATGGACCATGTTCCTGCCTGCTGCCTTAACCAAAAAGTTTAAACAGGTAGTCAAGAAATTAAATGTGTAATTTATACCCCTAGGACAGCAGTTCTCAACCTGGGGGTCGAACGACCATTTCACAGGGGTCGCCTAAGACCATCGGAAAACACATATTTCCGATGGTCTTAGGAACCGAGACACCGCTCCTGTCTCAGGCGATGTGTGGGCGGGATGATATGCTGCCCCTGTCACCTGGCCACACCTCCGGGATCACTCAACAGCTCCGCCTCCTCGCCGCTGATTGGCCACCGGAACTGTAGCTCAGGAGAGGCACACAGGCGGCCAATCACCGGCGAGGAGGTGGAGCTTGGAGAGGAGGAGCCGAGCGGCAGAGCGCGTAGATCAAAGAAGATCGAGGGAGCTGCAAAAGCGATTGAAGAGAGAGGCCAGAGAAGGAAGACAGCTGACAGGTAAGTGCAAATTTTGCTGCTGCAGCCAGGTATGCAGGCTGTAGATGGGAGAGGGAGAGAGCGAGCCCAGGCTGGAGCAGGAGTCAGCAAGGTAAGTATCATTGGTGTCAGTGGGAGGGATAGTGCCCCATCATTTGTGTCACTAATACCAACGATGGGGCACTATTCCTCCCCCCACTAACACCAACGATGGGGCACTATTCCTCCCCCCACTGACACCAAGAATGGGGCACTATTCCTCCCCCCACCGACACCAACGATGGGACACTATTCCCCCCCCCCCCACTGACATCAATGATGGGTCACTATTCCCCCCCCTGACCCCAATGATGGGGCACTATTCCCCCCTCCACCACACTGACATCAATGATGGGGCACTATTCCTCCCACTGACACCAATGATGGGGCACTATTCCCCCCACTGGCACCAATGATGAAGCACTATTCCTCCCACTGACACCAATGATGGGGCACTATTCCTCCCACTGACACCAATGATGGAGCACTATTCCTCCCACTGACACCAATGATGGAGCACTATTCCTCCCACTGACACCAATGATGGAGCACTATTCCTTCCACTGACACCAATGATGGGGCACTATTCCTTCCACTGATACCAATGATGGGGCACTATTCCTTCCACTGATACCAATGATGGGGCACTATTCCTTTCACTGACACCAATGATGGGGCACTATTCCTCCCACTGACACCAATGATGGGGCACTATTCCCCCCACTGACACCAATGATGGAGCACTATTCCTCCCACTGACACCAATGATGGAGCACTATTCCTCCCACTGACACCAATGATGGGGCACTATTCCTTCCACTGATACCAATGATGGGGCACTATTCCTTCCACTGATATCAATGATGGGGCACTATTCCTTCCACTGACACCAATGATGGGGCACTATTCCTCCCACTGACACCAATGATGGGGCACTATTCCTCCCACTGACGCCAATGATGGGGCACTATTCCTCCCACTGACGCCAATGATGGCGCACTATTCCTCCCACTGATGCCAATGATGGGGCACTATTCCTCCCACTGACGCCAATGATGGGGCACTATTCCTCCCACTGACGCCAATGATGGGGCACTATTCCTCCCACTGACGCCAATGATTGGGCACTATTCCTCCCACTGACGCCAATGATTGGGCACTATTCCTCCCACTGACGCCAATGATTGGGCACTATTCCTCCCACTGACGCCAATGATGGGGCACTATTCCCCCCACTGACACAAATGATGGGGCACTATTCCTCCCACTGACACCAATGATGGGGCACTATTCCTCCCACTGACACCAATGATGGGGCACTATTCCTCCCACTGACACCAATGATGGGGCACTATTCCTCCCACTGACACCAATGATGGGGCACTATTCCCCCCACTGACACCAATGATGGGGCACTATTCCTCCCACTGACACCAATGATGGGGCACTATTCCCCCCACTGACACCAATGATGGAGCACTATTCCTCCCACTGACACCAATGATGGAGCACTATTCCTCCCACTGATACCAATGATGGGGCACTATTCATCCCACTGACGCCAATGATGGGGCACTATTCCTCCCACTGACGCCAATGATGGGGCACTATTCCTCCCACTGACACCAATGATGGGGCACTATTCCTCCCACTGATACCAACGATGGGACACTATTCATCCCACTGACATCAGTGATGGGGCGCTAATCCTCCCACTGCAAAATTACAGTTATGAAGTAGCAACGAAAATAATTTTATGGTTGGGGGTCACCACAACATGAGGAACTGTATTAAGGAGTCGCAGCATTAGAAAGGTTGAGAACCACTGCTCTAGGACATCTGACAGTGTTCCTTGCATGTTGGGCCTCTCTTTGTATCTAGGCTGTAAAAAAGTTTCACACATGTGGTATCCCCATACTCAGGAAGAGTAGCAGAATGTGTTTTTGGGGTGTAGTTGCAAGTATGTTGTGTGAGAGAAATAACTTTGTACTATGACAATTTTGTGGAACACAAAAAAAAAAAAAAAAACAGAAGAAAATCTTCATTTTCAATAGATTTGTGGGAAAAAATTACAACTTCAAAAAAAAAAACTCACTAAGCCTTGGACGGTCTACTTTCCAAAAAAGGGGTCATTTGGGGGGTAACTGTACTGTCCTGACATGTTAGTGTCTCAAAAAATGAAATATGCAGGCCATACATGGTTCGAATTCCGAACGGTTTTCGTATGAAAATCGGAAGAATAATCGGTCGATTTTCGCTCTGTTAGTGGGGAAATGGCCGATTTTTGTGGTTCCTCCACATTTCGTTTATCGGGCATGCTGGGAAATATGTGAAAAACGATCGATTTTCGAAATCATTGGTGGCACCATCGGATTACAGAACGAACGACGTATCGCTTTTTGGACAAAACATCGTTCGGAATTCGAACCATGTATGGCCTGCAATAGGCCCTCAGTATATCAGGTGTGATCAATTTTCAATGATTCATACCATCTCCTAGATTGTAAGCTCCAAGGAGCAGGGCCCTCCTTTCCCTCTTGTATTGAACTGTATTGTTGCTGTATTGTCTCCCTTTATATTGTAAAGCGCTGAGCAAACTGTTGGCACCATATAAATCCTGTATAATAATAATAATAATAGTAATAATAACTTGTAGACTATAACTTTCACATAGACCAAATAATATAGACAGATTTAGGTTATTTTTACCAAAGAAATGTAGCAAAATAAATTTTTGCCAAAATTTATGAATAAAAATTCTTTATTTGCTAAATTTTACAAAAGAAATTAAGAAAAATGCATTTTTTAAAAATTTTTGTGCTTTTTTCATTTATAGCGCAAAAAATAAAAAATCCAATGATGATTAAATACCAGCAAAAGATATAGCGCAAAAAATAAAACAACAAGTGCTGATTAAATACCACCAAATGAAAGCTCTATTTGTGTGAAAAAAAGGACAAAAATGTCATATGGGTGCAGCGTTGCATGACTGAGTAATTGTCAGTCAAAGTATGACAGTTTTAGTTTGTTTGTTATTGTAAATGCACAGCAGTCAGTATCTCAGTTCTCTTTCTCGCTCAAGCTTTTCATTTTCAGGACCATCATTTTATTTTCTAATGGTAGTGTTGCCAAACTGATGTTAGTCTTTTACCATAACGACGATAACATTTGGAGGAGCAGGATGGAAACAAGTTCTGACTGTAAATGTGATTTTTGTTTCTGGAAAAATTGCCCATACTGTAATGAAACCTGTTTAACACGTATGGGATTATATGAAATTAGCAGGTCCCAGTGAAATGCGGCTTCCCAACAAAATTAGCTGACCCAGTGATGGCAAGAATGTTCTACAAATGATTTTTCTATGCATTTGAATGAAAATCTAACCGTGTATGGCGAGCCTTACTTTTTACACCCAGAAATCCAAGAAGGGATAACCGCCCCCCCCCCCGCACGCACGCACACACACACTCAATCTTCAGTCAAGTCAGGCAGTCAGCAAGCACAAAGCTAGTGTTCCCAGAAGCATCAAAGTATCCTAGATTAAATTCATGTTTAACCCCTTGGGTATATGTGGAATTACACCCCAAAATACATTCTGTTACTTCTACAGAGTATGGGGATACCACATGTGTGAGACTTTTTGGGAGCCTAGCCACATACAGGAGCCTGAAATCCAATGACCACTTTGAAAGCTTGACAGTGCGTAACTTCCTCATTACACTTCCTCACTACCTATCACAGTTTTGGAGGCCCTGAAATGCCAGGATAGCACCAACCCCCCCCAAATAACCCCTTTTTGGAAAGTAGACACCTCAAGGAATTTAAAAAGAGGCATGGTGAGTATTTTGCCAAACTAATTTTTTCTCACAAGGTTTTGAAATATTAAAAAAAAAATGTTTTTGTTTTCTTTATTTTCCAAAAATTTGTGGCAACAAATGAGATCTGCAAAATACTAACCATGCTTCTTATCAAATTTCTTAGGGTATCTGCTTTCCAAAAAGGGATCATTGGGGGGGGGATTGGTGCTATCCTGGCATTTCAGGGCCTCCTAAATTGTGATAGGTAGTCAGGAAGTGTAATGAGTAAATAAAGCCCTTTAAACGCCTGAAGGAGCATATTGGATTTTGGGGTCCTGTACTTGGCTACACTGCTAAAGTCTCTCACATGTGGTACCCCCATACTCGGGAGAAGTAGCAGAATGTATTTTGTATATGTAATTCCACATATACCCATGGCTTGTGTGAGCAATATATCATTTAAGTGACAACTTTGTGTAAAAAAAAAAAAAAATTATTTTGTCATTGTCTTGTGGAGAAAAAAATAAATCTTTAACCACTTGAGCTCCAGAGGATTTACCCCCCTTAATGACCAGGCCTCTTTTTGCTACTCGGCGCTGCACTAATTCAACTGATAATTGCGCGGTCATGCAATGCTGCACCCAAACAAAATTTACGTCCTTTTTTTCACACAAATAGAGCTTTCTTTCGGTGTAATTTGATCACCTGTGCGCCTTTTATTTTTCACACTATAAACAAAAAAAGGCCAAAAATTTTGAAGAAAAACAATATTTTTTACTTTCAGCTATAAAAAATATATAGTAAACTCAAAGTTGGTTATAAATTTAGGCCAAAATGTATTCTGCTCCATGTTTTTGGTAAAAAAAATCCCAATAAGTGTATATTGATTACTTTGTGTGGAAGTTATAGCGTCTACAAACTATGGTATAAATACTGCAATTTACGCCATTTTCCTGCTATACAGCGCTGTGCTAGTTTAACGGACAATTGCGCGGTCATGCAATACGGTACATAAATGAAATTTACATCCTTTTTTTCCCCACAAATTGAGCTTTCTTTCGGTGGTATTTGATCGCCTGTGCGGTTTTTATTTTTTGTGCTATAAAAAAAAAGGCTGACAATTTTGAGGAAAAAAAAACAATATTTTGGACTTTTTGCTATAAAACATGTCTAGTAAAAAAAAAATGCAAAAATCAAATTTAGTCATAAATTTCTGCCAAAATGCATCCTGCGACATCTCTTTGCTAAAAAAAAAACCCAATACGTGTAAATTAATTGGTTTACGTGAAAGTTATAGTGTTTACAAATGGCGGGAAAGATACTGGGATTTTTAGTTTTTTTTTTATACTAATAATGGCGGCAATCAGCGAATTATGGCGGCTATCAGGGACTTATGGCGGCAATCAGCGACTTATGGCGGGACTGCGGCGGACATTCTGACATTGGGGGGTACTGACTTGGGGTCACTGACAACCCCAAAAACACTAATACAGTGATCAGTGCAAAAAAAAACAAAACAAAACAAAACAAAAAAAAAAAAAACACTGACACTGTACTAATGGCAATGGGGAGGAAGGGGTTAACTTTATTTTGCAAGGAAGGGTTATAGGAGTGAGGGGAGTGTTTTACTAGGGGGCGGGGGTGTGTACTGGACGGGACAAGGCTGATCGAGAAAGAGAAACTGTTCTTTCTCGATCAGCTCATCCTCGAGCTGACAGGGAAGTGACAGACAGCACAGCTACTGCAGCTGTGCTGTCTGTCACTGTTTGCCGCCCGTCGCCGGGAAACAGCCACTAAGGAGAGGCTGTGACCCGGCGACTCACATCTGCGGCGGTGATCGGCGGGACAGATAGGGCGGCGGTGTGCCTGGCGCACGCCCCCTATTTGTTTACAAAACACATGTTTTAAAACGTGGTTTTGCCTGCGAGTGCCGCCCTGCCGCCGTATATGTACAGTGGCTGGGCGGCAAGTGGTTAAAATATGCTCAAAATCCCCAAACCACCATAGTTTCCCTTCAACATGGCAATATACTTCTGATCATTGGTCAGTGTTGTAATAAACAAGTAATACCTTCACCATTCCTCGAATCATGGTACGGAAGGAATGCTCATCTTTTTCTGGCATTAGGTTAAAAATTCTCTCTGCATTGTTGTTATCCCTTAAAAAAAATAAAAAAGAATAAGGTACAACAAGATCCATAGAGACACAGTAATTTCATGCAATCTATAAAAAGGGTAATTTTTGACTATTATTGTACTATATCTCCATTGTATCATACAAAAAGACTTGCTATGACCTAAAACTATAAAATGGGAACTGCAGTTAAACAGTATTACACATAGAACATAAAAAGCCATTTATTAGTGTCTGCTATTTAATTTCTGCATACACTTTTTCACAGATAAAAAAAAAAATTATTTTCCAAAAGGATTTTGTCATGAATTAAGAAAAGAAGCCCGCCTCCAACATGTTATTCCATTTTTGATGCGCAAACTAGCAATCGTTCACAGCGCTGTTCCACACCACAGTAAACAGAAAAAACAGTACTACAAAACAAAAGTCCAAAAACCTAGAAATCTTCCTAGCTTAGCTTTTCTCTGGGGAGGGAAGTATGTGGAAGCTTCTTTTTTCTTTACCTTAACGACTATTTTACAAAAAAGGAATATTCAAGGGCGCATTAATTTCCATCATAATTTACCCATAAGAAAGTATTAATTATTGAGTCAATAACTTTAAATTTGCTGTTTGGGATCTAAATTGGTGAAATAAAGTATGATTTGATAAGTGTTAGAACCTCTGAGTTTTTTTTTTGGTCTGTTCTGTATCCCTCCTGGGGAGAGTCACCCTCCTTAACCACTGTCTGAGATTGAGAGATGGGAGAGACAAAATTTTTGGTCACCATCAGAACAGTGATAGAGGGGAAATCTTCCAAAGGTAACAATTTTTTGAGAAGGGATATTCCTTCCGTTACAGAGATTTGTCTAAATGATACTAATTGAATAGAAAACTCCACAAAAATGGCTAAAAAAAAAAAACAAAAAAAACCCTTACGTGGATTTTAATCATTCTCTACTTCAGGCATCACTAAATGAATACCAGAGGGCGCGTCTAAGGGTAGCAAGTTATTGTTTATTATAAACAAATAAAACCCCTCACATTTAGTAAGATCACAGAAGGCATATCTTAAAACCAAGGCAGGCATCTAAAGGACCCAGGCTGCACTGCAGCAATCCAAATTCCAGCATGACAACAGATGCTGGGGGCATAAAAGGTGCATGGCTACGCGCTTCAAGGTGATAACGTCTTTCTCAAGCCTCTTCTCACTATTAGGTGGACCGCAGTCCAGACCGTAGACCGAGTGGCACTTTTATTCAGATTGTGAAGCATGCCCTGGGTGCCACTTGAAGGGGCCACTCAGCACCCTTAACGTGTGTGGCAGTTCACTGTGGCACATGGCAGTGCATTGAGATTAAATGCAGAATATCCCAAAACTCAAGGTATTGGCAAGAACTGAGCCTAGTGGAAACCATAGATTTTGGCTTGCTATTGAATAGGGTCTTCATTGAGTAATGCAGTTAATTGCAGCCCAATGCATGTGGTGTAAATGGGCCCAAAGGTAAAATTCATAAAACATGAAAACTTTTGCTAGATAAGTGCACTTTTTTTTTTACTATATTTTCATTGTTTCCTCTAAAAGGCATGACCTTTTTTTAGAGATAAATTACAGATTGACACTCCATGAACACTGCATTACCTCCAACTCTTCACTTCTGACTTGAACTTGGAATATGGATACTTCTGGTCAATTGTCTGAAAATAAAATGAGATCCCATCACATACAAAATACCCGAGAACTACGCACTTACAAATGAGGATTTTATCAATAAAAGGGAATAAACACAGATGTGCTGATTACAGTTTGGTTTTTTTTTGCTTTTTTTTTTAATAAAAATGTAAACCCAAAACTTTATTTTTTGATACAGTGTGGAGCGGTTACAACTTCTGTCTGGGTTTACTGCTGTCTGTGTCTCTCTGAAGAGATTCACCATCTCCAACGATCCGGATGTCTTTCCGGAGTTGTCACAGGAACAAGAGGTGGGAGGAAATCTTCCAAATGAGTAGACCTGTTCTGGAGAAAACTGTCCAAGGGTGGTCAAACACACTTAGATTTCTAACAGATTCCTTCATCCATGCTAAACAGAGTGGATGGGTAAATCTCTCTTTCCGGCTATTGTATTGTGACAGCCAGAACCCTCACTGCATCAGATTAAATGCTGTTACTGTTTGGATGACAATTGAAGGATCAACTTTTGTTGAACCAGGTAGTGCCGACAGGGACACTCACTTTGGAGAGATCTTCATGTATTTCCCATTGTGCCTTTGGGGAAAGAAAGTGAAGGAAAATCTCCATGATGAGGTGAAAAAGGAAACAAAAAAACCACAAGGGTCTTTACTTTTTTCATAAAGTAAAAAAAGCTTTTTGGCTTTCCAGAAAATAAAAAAGAAACTTTAGAGAAAAATGAAAAGCAACTAGTTAGAACAAAAAGGTCTATTTAAACGGTTTCAGGGTATGTTCACACCACATGTGGCTGGACTGCATTGGGCAGCTATTCCAGCATAGTCACACTGCATGGATATGGCAAAATGCCTTGTCTCCTCTGTTCCCGGTTCACGCCACTGTCTTGCAGTGGTGTGTGAGCACAAAGCGCTGAAAAAAAGTACTGCATGCAGTACTTTTTTTCAGCACGGTGCAAGGCAATCCACTGCCTTGCACCGTGGAGCTAACAATTGAACTTTATAGGATGTCCATCTGACATTTCAATAAAGTTTATGTAGCCTCCCTGGCGGTATTCCCGAGTGTAGCTCGGGGTAAAGTTTCAGTACCACAAGCGGTAACCCCGAGCTACACTCGGGCTTACCATGCGGTGTTGCTCCGGCATCTGTTCTTCACTTACCTTGTCCTGCGCTCCCGCGATGTCCCTCCTGCAGTGTCCCCGGCAATGTAATCCGGCGAATGGCAGCATCTGTCATCTGGGTTCCGTCCCCTGCGACGTCGGGACATACGGGGACGGAATGGCGGGAAATTTGAAAATGACAATAAGTGACATTCACTAAATACACTAAAATCACATAGTAAAACATTACTGTATCAACCCATTTCACATACATTTTGTCCCGAGTGCTTTGTCCTGCGCCCTGCCTGCATTTTTACTGTTCTTATTGCCTGGAAACTGAGAAACGTCCATGGCGTCCAAAAAGCGTCCCTTTAGGTCAAAAGCGGTTTTAGACCAGCTAGGGAACAGCGATAGTAAATTAGAACCACTTGCAGAATTGAGTGATGATTCATGGGGGAAATTTATCAGACACTGAAAACGATTTTGCGACTTTGCTCAGCGATGTGCGAACTTGGTGCTATATTTCAAATTTCAGTGTTTTTGGTTTGATTATATTATTGAATTAAATTTATTATATTATTATTTTTATGATTATTTATTAAATTATAATTTATGATTTTGTGTTTCAATTTGATCATACCCGAGATGTTTACTGGACTCTTGCTCGGACAGATTTCAGTGAGTTATTCCTAAAAATTACAGGCCTACAATAAAAAAAAATACATATTTCCATGCAAAAAAAATGTACCGCTTTGAGCACAGAAATATGGACATAATCAGACCGCTAGGGAGGTTAAAAAAACAAAACAAAAACAAAACAACAAAAACACACCACAGTAAAATTCGTCATCATTGTGCTGGTCTCGGCCTCACCACACCTCACACCAGTTGCTGCATTAAAAATGCACAGCTGGTGTGAACGAGCTTTTAAATTGAAAACAGAGGTGCTCACTTATCAGTACCTTGTGTCATGGATTGCTTTGACCCCATTGCTTCTAAATAAACGCTTCAGGAGGTGTAATGAAATTGGTAACATGATGCATATTTGGTGGACCTACCCATTTTTGCCTTCCAGTCCAGAGTGTTTGACTAACACCCACTCTACTTGTTGATAAACAGAGATCCAGAGAAACCCATGGACCACATGTCTACAGGAAAAACAAAATTGCCCACCTTCGCAAAAAGAAGCAAAAATTAGCTTGGCAGCAAAACACAGTTTCCTTTTTTTATGCAAAGGACTATCTCTTTCAAAAGATAAAACTAGACTGTGGGCTTCATGATTAATGAAAAACTTTCTAGCATTTTGAAGGATAACCACAAAATGTTGGCTGCGAAACGCTTGCATTTTTAAGTGCATTTTCCCTACCCATGTGCAACGTTTCTTTCAGTTATAAACTGAGCTGAGCAGTTGTGTCAATATAAATATGCAACTAAATCCCCCCCCCCCTCGATTTAAAATGGCATCTATTCCAGCCCCCTGTCAGCTGTTAAGATACCTTAACAGTGATCAGCAACATTTAATATACAGCCAGATAGCCTTAAAATGGAAAAAGATTTCCACAACATCAAAAGAAGACTTCTATAAATGCATTCATGATGTCTATAACATGGAACACTTAGGCTACGTTCACACTAGCTTTGTCAGCAGGCGTCAGACAGGCGTTTGGGAAGTGTTTTTAACACTTCTCAAACGCCTATGAAAATTCTGCACATGGCAGTACACAGTGTTGTTCACATGGAAGAGTTAGCGTCGCGTCAAAACGGATGCCTCGTGTCTAGTCAGGAAGAGTTGAAGCCTCCCATTCAAGTCTATGGTGCTGCTCCGCAAATGCCTAGCAGGCGTTTGCGGTGCGGTAATACCATTTAACGTCATTATAGGAGTTTGTGGTGCGGTTTTAACGCTTGGAAAACGCCTATCAGCCACCTCAAAACTGTGCATAGAGCATTTGGGCGCGTTAGAGGAGCGTTAACGCTAATGGGGGGTTTGGCAAGAGTTAGAAATAAAGACAAGTGTGAACGAGCCCTTAAAGCGAAACTTTACCCATAACTTGATAAAAAATAAAGTTCTTTAGCAAGGAACATACATTCCGCTTAAATAATTATGCTACCAAAATTAGTGTGTGCTGTAAATTGCCTCCAGCAATCGGTTTCTTCTTGTTGGAGGCTGTCTGGAAAGCCCCTGGGCAGCAGTAAATCATAAAGCAAAGCTAAACCTCTTGATTTAACGGTTTCAAAAAAAGTTACATACCTGGAATACTGGGATTGCTAATGGTCACATTTGCTTGTGTCCTCAACCAAACTGTTAAACCATCAAATAGCTGATGTCATAACTGACCACATGTGCACCAACATGGCAGCTGTAGATCAAACAGAAGCAGCTTCCAAGGCTATAAAGGATAGGAGAGTTGAATTCTGCACTTTAGAGGAACTTTAGTCAGAAAATTAAGTCCTGCTAGATCACTTCAGGTTGGCCCCTTTTGCAGGTATAGCTATGCAAAACATTAAGAATACGTGTCTATACTGTTTAAAATCCAGAAATACACGGCCTCAGCCTGCTCTGCACATACTCAGTCGCTCTCCATTTTTAGGCATTGTGCCGAATTTGTAGAGGCCGATCTGTTGGCAGTCTAAAGATTAAAATGGAACTAAACTCATTTCCAAAAACAGTTACATTCCCGGCATGCAAGGAATACTAACTGTCACAATTGCTTGTCTTCTCAACCAAACTGTCAAACCATCAAATGACTGGTGTTATAACTGATCATATGTGCAGCACCATAGCAGTTGCAGAAGGCAGCTTCCTTGGCTGGAGGGCAAGTGGTTAAAGCAGAACTAAACCCCCCTATCCTTTTCAGAGGATTTAAACCCCCCCCTTCCTGACCAGGCCATTTTTGATATACGACGCTGCATTACTTTAACAGACAATTGCGTGGTCATGCAATGCTGTATATAACTGAAATTTATGTCCTTTTTCCCCCCACAAATAAAGCTTTATTTTGGTGGAAAAAAGAAAAAAAAAATTATTGACTTTTTGCTATAAACATATCCAATAAAATATTTAAAAATTCTAAATTCTTCATAAATTTAGGCCAAAATGTATTCTGCTACATATCTTTGCAAAAAAAAAAATCCCAATACATGTAAATTAATTGTTTACATGAAAGTTATAGCGTCTACAAATGGCGATATGTACTGAAATTTGTATTTTAATTTTTTTGATACTAGTAATAGCGGTGACCATGACTAGTTGATACTTGTTTGATACTAGTATTAGCGGGACTGCGGTGGGCATTCTGACACTGAGTGGGAACTGACATTTCCAGTGACACTAATACAGTGATCAGTACTAATAAAAAGCACTGACACTGCACTAATGACACTGGGCAGGAAGGGGTTAACATCTGGGACAATACAAGGGTTAACTGTGTGCTCTGTGTGTTTTACTGTGTGCTGTGTTTTACTACAGGGACATGATGTGCAGAGAGATACAAAACAGCATGTCCATGTTGACAGCAAAGAGATCTGTGTTTACACACGTTTCACCCTGACGATCGCCGAGTGCCAGCCAGGAATCACTGGCCCTACCTGGAAATGCAAATCTACGTATATATACACGTGATTTTGCACAGCCCTGACGCCCTGTAGCAGTACTTCTGCTATAGGGCAGAGGGCAGCTGGTCAACTGCTGCTCAGGGCTCTGAGCTTAAACAAAATGGCAGCCTCCAGCAAGAAGAAACAGGAGCAATGCTGGAGGCAATTTACAGCCCTGATGATCAGTGCAAAGCAATGCCACCAGTCAGTGTCCAGCAAAGCTGTCAGTCAGTGCGTCCGGCTCCACAAAAAAGAACCGAAAATAGCTTGGCAAAACAATAGTTTCTGACTAAAAAGGGAACTATCCCTTTCTTCAAATACAAATCTAGACTGTGTGGCTTCATGATATCTATAAATGAAAAAGCACCATCCCATAATTAGGTGCAACACAGACAATCCCTAAATAGAGCAGCTGCTCCTTTTAAGTGCAAAATAACACTCATGACATATAAAAACAAAGTAAAGTAGAC
Organism: Staurois parvus; assembly: GCF_062004578.1. Taxonomy (NCBI): domain Eukaryota; kingdom Metazoa; phylum Chordata; class Amphibia; order Anura; family Ranidae; genus Staurois; species Staurois parvus. The sequence goes on from NW_028318377.1 coordinate 7,894,209, forward strand.
GCTCCCAGATATATATATATATATATATATACAAAACCCCGATTGACTATTATTGCGGCTATAAAAGATTTACTTATCAACTAACATTCTGTTAATATATTTGACATATCTAGTGATTGAGGCCCCAAGAAAATGGCGATATTGTCTCATAGTGCTATGGCTGCGAAAATATGTCCACCCTTGTTTTTATCTGAACCGCCTTCCGCCCGCCATATAAGGCAAAGACGGGCGCAAGGTGGTTCTCTCGTTCTGGGAGGACGTCATATGATGTCCTCCCATTCTAAATGCGCATGCGCGGCTCCGAGAGTGTGCAGTGCGGCGATCGGCGGTGTGCTGTGTCCCTCGGACACAGCGGATCACCGATCAACGGAAAGAGCTGAAGATTTCGGCTCGGTCATGTGATCAGCTGTGTCCAATCACAGCTGATCTCATGAAAATAGGGAAATGCCGGTTATCAGCATTTCTCTCCTCATGAGCTGTCACGCTGACAGAGGAGAGGAGAGCCGGTAATCGGCATTCCTCAGAGGGGACATGTACAGTGATCATCAGGGCACTGATGATCAGTGTGCCCTGATGATCAGTGTAGCCCCAGCAGTGCCACCTGTCAGTGTCCATTAATGCCAGCTGTCAGTGCCACATATCAGTGCACATTAATGCCACATATCAGTGCTCATCTGAGCTGCCTTTCAGTGTCACCTATAAGTGCCAGTCAGTGCCACGTATCAATGACAGTCAAATCCACCCATCAGTGCCGCCTATCAGTGCCGCCTATCAGTGCCAGTCAGTGCCGCCTATCAGTGCCCATCACTGCAGTCTCATTAGCGCATATCAGTGAAGGAGAAATATCACTTATTTACAAAATTTTAAAACAAAAACTAAGAAAAAAATTTTTTTTCTCAAAATTTTCAGTTGTTTTTGGTTTGTTTAGCAAAAAATAAAAACTCCAGGAGGTGATTAAATACCACCAAAATAAATCTCTACCTGTCTCAAAAAAATGCTAAAAATTTCATATGGGTACAGTGTTGCATGACCGCGCAATTATTCAAAGTGTGACAGCGCTGAAAGCTGAAAATTGGCCTGGGCAAGAAGGGGGTATAAGTGCCCTGTAGGGAGGGGTTAAACTATAAGGTATTGGCATGTTCCCGTATTAAATTGCTCTTCGGAATCTGGTAAGGTTCGGTTTGCCCATTCATTTAGGTGTACATATAATTCCCGATCTAGCTGCGTCTAGTCTGAATGTACTTCATAATGACATTCAGCTCTTTTTGGTCTGGGTCCCCCGCAGTGATGCAGCTGATCTGTCGGACTATGGCAAAATGGCGCCCGACTCGCGCACGCACGGAGGGCCGATCTGCCAGACTTCGGCAAGAAGGCGCCCGACTCGCGCACGTGCGGAAGGCTATTTAAAGCGGCGGACGTTCGACGGCAAGCTAATCCCTTTGACAACGTGCTGTCGCATGAAAAGCGTCATGGAGGAGCTTGCCGCACGGACGTCATTTGCTGCCTAGTCCACATGTGGGGCTGGCAGCCATCTTTACTAGCTACAACAACTTCTGAATGAATTTTCAACTATTTGCCATATCTAACTGTACTACCACCATTGGCTGTACTATGTTGGTATAATCTGCCTAAATACATCTGTACCGCTGGCTCAATAAACCCTACTACACTATATGAGCGCTTATATCTGGTGGCGTTTCTTTTGAGCTACTTAAAGGTGTATATTTATTGATGCTGACCTAACTGATGCCTGGGTGCAAGTGAAACCGAGGAACTGTCGTGGCTGTCTGTGAGGGTCTTACTAAAGAGGTTTGGAGTTCGGTTCCAGGGTGTGCAAAGTGCCTGAGAAGTGCCATATCCTTACCGGTTCCTTAGATGACCACGAGTGCCCCTCTGAGTGTCATATACATGCACAATTATATTGAGCGTCTGGTGAGCGCAAGCACACCACTTTTTCTTATCCACAGAAGTCACGAGCACCTATTGATTTAATTCCAGTGGGAGCGATCATTATCCCCAGACACTGATTGATCTGTGCACTTATAAGGAAAAGTTCCAATGTTTGGACTATTATGCGTTTATAATGTGCGTTTATACTTTTGCTGCCCGTCTATCTTAAGACGACGCATTATGGTCACTTTATTGGGCATGTTGGAAAATTTGTGAAAAACAACCGTTTTCGACTCAATGATGGTCAAATCGTACAATCGTTTTTCCAAAAAGAATATGCGCATGAGCCGTGACCTGGATGGGGTGAACTTTATGACTTGGTTGGCCGATTTTTGAAATCATTGATGGCACCATCGGATTACCAAGCGAACAACGTTTTCAATTTTCCGACGAAAAAACGCTCGGAATTGGAACCTCGTATGGCCTGCATTACTGTTAATGTTATGATGGAACACAGGAATTCTTTGTGGGTGAGCACCTGGGCATTTATCTCAAAGATAGTGTAGCAGCTACCCGTGTAAATAAATATCTACCTGACTTCTCCATCAAGATCAACAACACTACCATCAGTCCCATCCCTCACGCCAGGGTACTAGGTGTAATCCTAGACTCCAATCTGTCCTTCCAGCCCCAGGTCCAATCACTGACAAACTCATGTAGACTTTACCTCCGCAACATCTCCAAGATACGACCGTTCCTAACCCCGGAAACCACTAAGCAACTTATTCAGTCCCTTGTCATATCACACCTCGACTATTGTAACTCCCTCCTCATTGGCCTACCTCATCGCAGGCTATCCCCACTCCAGTCCATCATGAATGCTGCTGCCAGACTCATTCACCTTACTAACTGTTCTGTATCTGCCACCCCTCTCTGCCAATCCCTCCACTGGCTTCCCATTGCCCAACGGATAAAATTCAAAACACTAACAATAACGTATAAAAGGTATTTATAACTCTGCCCCAAATTACATCACCAATCTTGTCTCTAAATATCACCCAAACTGTACTCTCTGCTCCTCGCAAGACCTCCTACTCTCTAGCTCCCTTGTCTTCTCCTCCCATGCTCGTCTCCAGGATTTCTCAAGGGCTTCACCCATCCTCTGGAACTCCCTACCCCAATCTATCAGGCTATCACCTACTCTGCTCACTTTTAGGCACACTCTGAAAATCCATCTCTTCAGGGAAGCCTACCCCGACCCCATCTAATACTGGAATCCTCTACTCTTCCTACCACTCCATCCCCCACAGCCAATTTCCTTTGTACCACTATCCCCTCCCTCCTAGATTGTAAGCTCCAGGAGCAGGGCCCTCTAATCCCTCTTGTATTGAACTGTATTGTTGCTGTATTGTCTCCCTCCAGAATGTAAAGAGCTGAGCAAACTGTCGGCGCTATACAAGTCCTGTATAATAATAAAACCTTTCCCTATATACTATCTATGCATAATTATTTATTTTTAAAACATAATCCCCCCCTCTCGTCATCTGTAAATCACAGGATTGCCTAGAGTTCAGCCTTAACTGGTCTAGTGTTACACTGGCCACACACACACAGGATAAAAATAAAAACAGTAACAGGGCTGATATCAGTTTGCACTACAACAACCAAATTGAAAAAGGTGAGCTACAGAACCAACACTATTATAAACCACAAAAGGGTCTATGTCTAAATGTTTTCACATAAAATTCATGCAACGTTTTCACCCAGAATTCACATTTTTTCCTTTTCTATCCCATTAAAAAAAAAGTTGTGAATATTGAGAGAGCATTATGTGAAAACATTTATGAATATACCCAAAGTGTATGTGGTAGGTCAGCATTGTTGTGTCAATTGTGCTGAAAACTGCAATTCACCATGTTTGGTCAGCAGAACACAATCCTTTTGAGAAAAAAAGGGCAGTTACAGCAAAGCCATTACCAATCACAGCCTTCATATCTGTGTGATTTCAGAGACAAAAATAAAATGATTCACATCCCAAATGTAAAAACACTTACACATTACAATACGATAGTGACTCACATTTTCGTTCTCCTGGTCTGATTCATTTGGCTGACTCTCCGATGAAGGCTCTCTATCACCGTAAAAGCACAGAAGATCTAGAAGTCTATTTGTGGTCTCTAGAGATGGTGGTGTTCCTACAAACATGACAGAATATTACATTCACATTCTATAGTTCATATCTGAAATACTGGGCCTTTAGCTGTCAAAATATGTAGTGCAAAACCTGCTGCTGTTGCCAACAACAATCATCCTGTTGTGGTGCCTTGGGAAAATCCAACTGGTTGTTGTGGACACCAATTCCTTGGTTAAATCCAGGAGATATACCCTGCGTACTCTCCCATGACCCTTCAATTCCTCCATGAAAGTCAAGAGACAGACCCTGCGTTTGTTCCTTGTCGGAGCTTAAGTAGTATTGAGTACATCATCCCTACCCTCAAAATGAGTCTTGAAAGCTCAACCCCCTGACCCAAATTACTCCCTTTCTACGCTCCCCTGACCCCCAATTTCTCCACTAAAGTGGTTATAAACTTTGGGCATTAAATATGAACAAAGCATATTCCTCTACAGCGTGTACTTGTCTCAATCCAAAGCACTAAGTATCATTTCTGTTTACTGTTCTGTTCCTCTGCTATCTGCATGAGTCACTTCTAATGAGTTTTCCTGAAATCAAGAGAAAAAAGGTGACAGGGGAGGGATCTCCAGCAAAGCCTTAGCTCTGTTGCTCTGTGCCATGTAAAAGTGGGTGTGTACCTTCCATCCAATCAGCTCTCAGAGCTCTCCTCACCGTAACCTGCAATTCTGTACTTTGAACAGATGTAAAAAAAGAGGGGGCCGCAGGTAAACAGGTACAACCTATGTAATAGGATTTCTTTCATCTCTTTGTACCACCTGAGGCCAGTCACTTCACTGGGTATATGGAAAGGTTTACAACAACTATAAAGTCAGGAGATAGACACGGTGTACACCCCTGTCTGATTACACAGGGTTGAGGACATCACCCCCTCCCTCAAAGTAACAGTCTTGAAAGCTCACCCCCTGATCCAATTATACTCCCCTTCTACGCTCCCTCTATATTGCTCTGTTAAAGTCAAGAGACAGACTCTGTGCACTTGCTGCTGGAGCTTTACAGGGTTAAGGACATCACCCCTTACCTCAAAGTAATACAGTCTCTTGACTTAATTTATAGTCAACAGCAGCTGCACTATGACAACTACATAATTTCACCAGAGCGGAGGCTCCAGAAACACAACAATGCAGGCCAGTTGATACAGTTCAGTTACAAGCTCGTACCTAGTCAGGTCATCAGCAGATGAAGTCTAGAACAATCAGCCTGGATATCAATATGTTCATGGGCGAACAAAAAGCACATGTAAAGGTTTAACTGAACCACATACCGGCTTGAAGAAGCTGATCATACAAGTCCACAGACTCTTTGACTTTTCGGAGTTTAACACGCTCAGTCAAGGCTTCCTCGCAAATTCCTTCAATTTGTGGCTGGACTGTCTCCGGCATCAGGAGCTTGAAATAGAAATCCCATCAGTGAAAATCTGACATTTACACAGGTTTAGACCTGCCTACCATGTTTGGAGTCCAAGGAGGATTATCTTTATGACGTTTTTTCTCTGTGTGTTTTTTTCCCCATAGTGTTCAATATTTCTTCCATTAAAAAGAAAACAAACAAAAAACCCCCCACAAACTTACTGCTTCTTGGCTTCTATCTAAAACTGGCTTTTGTGTCTACAGGTCATTAATGGGGGCATCAGAATGTAAGACCCTCTGAGCAAAGGAATAAAACTTGGATTTACACTGTAAAGTATAAAACACAAGTGAATAATAAATGTTGCACAGTTTAAAGATTTTAAATCACTTTAACTTAAAGCCATATTGTTTGTTTTTTACATTTATAGTAGACTTAGACTGGCCATGTACTAATAGAAATATTAACGTTCCAAATATTTTCTGATAAAAATTCTAATGGTTGGTGGGGCCAAATCAACTCTTGTTTTGGACCGTAGAGAGAAGGATACTCAAAGGAGCACCATAGAAATATTGTTCTTGAATGCATGACAATGTATGTTGGTTTTGTTTGGAAAATTCCATTCATACTTAAAAGCAAAACAAAATATTTTAACATTCATGAATTCTCTGATAGCATTATTGAATGCACCACAGAGATTTTTGGTAAAAAAGCGTGTTCAAAAATCTGCCAGTGTATATATAGCCAGCTTGGAGAGTAACTCCACTTTTGCCAAGAAAGAAACCTTCCCCTCAAGGTGATCCATGTACATTGTAGGGATTTTTAACAAACTTTGTTGCAGATTCCTACCTTTTTCTGTTCTGAAGAAATAGTGGTTTGTTTGTCCATGTGCTAAGTCAATCAGCTGCTACACCTGCTGGGCTCCAAAAAAAGAAAATTGCAGGATCGCCATAACTTTAGAAGTGTTTTCCCTTTGGGAGTATCTCATCAAAAAGAATAATTTTGTTACAGGAAAGCCCAAAATCTGACTTGTATCTTAGTGCAGACCTCTAGGAAAATCAGTAAGCCAATCAAACAAGCAGGAAATGACATTTCTGGGGGGACATTCTGAACAGCATCTGTATACAGAATGCCTCCAGGTTGCCATATTATGAAAAGGAAGAGAAAAGGAGGCGCAACCTAAGTGTAGTATTATTAGGAAAGGATTTATTGGCACAATGTTAAGAACACTCACAAGATAAAAATCTTGAAAGGCTCATCTGTGTATAAGTCCTTGGGCCATTCATCTTCTTCCCGCAGGGACTGCTACAGAGGACCTGGATGTCTCCAATGGACAGGAGGAAACAGTGGCTGGCGCTCTCCAGAAAGTCCAGGCTAACCAACACGGACCACAAGCGGACGTGACGTCACTGGAAAAGGAGGGAGGGCCGGAAAGTACACAGACACTGTCAAGGAAGAGCTGGCTACTCTCTGGATGGCTGCCGCTTACCTGCTTTCTACTCTACACAGAGATTGGACTTTTCACTAAACCTAATGCTATAGCTTATACTGTATGGAATAATTGTTTTTAATGCGCCAGAATTATTTTATCATATTATGAAACAGAAAGGTAATTTTTAACAACATTCAATTACAATATGACTTGTGTCACAATTGTGTATACTACTAATATATTTTTTTTTAATTTGCTATTTTTTTCCCCCACAAAAATGGAGTTACCCTTTAAAGCAAGGCTTGACAACTCTCAGGTGCCAGGTTGCCATGGCGACTAGAAATTGCGCCCTGACACCTAGGTTCACACACCGCCTCCCATTGCCTTCAAAGCAAAAATGCCTCCCATTGACTTCACATAGGATTGTCATTGACAGGAGTTTTTGCATTGAACACCTATCTCTGCTTACCACTCTACCATTTACAAGTCTGGAACGCACCACTTCAAACTGGCACAGGATCCTTTGCTTAATGGTACTCAACACAATACATGTGGATCACATCTGTGTGAACCACCTCAATAGGAAGACATAATATCTAGCCTGTCAAGCAAATCTGTGAGCTTGAAAAAGCATCAAGAATTGCATGTGTGTGAACCAGGGTGGCACACATTAGTGTTTTGGGATCGTGGCAGAATCGCTGTAATCGCAAAATGCAGGCTCAGGTGCCATTATTTTCAATGGCACCTAAAACATAGTACAATTATTATTATTATACAGGATTGATATAGCGCTAACAGTTTGCTCAGCGCTTTACAATATAAAGGGAGACAATAAAGCAACGATACAGTTCAGTACAAGAGGGTTAGGTGGGCCCTGCTCCTTGGAGCTTACAATCTAAGAGGGAGGGGCTGGTGGTACAAAAAAGTAATGAACTGGGGGATGAACTGATAGGAGAAATAGAAGATTTGGTTATTAGCTGAAGGCAGGAAAGGTTTCCCTGAAGAGATAGGTTTTCAGGGGTCACCTAAAAGTGGGCAAAGTAAGCGACAGTCGGATAGACTGGGGTAGAGAGTTCCAGAGGATGGGGGAGGCTCTGGAGAAGACCTGGAGATCAGCATGGGAGGAGGGGACAAGGGAGCTAGAGAGCAGGAGGTCGTGAGAGGAGCGGAGAGAACAGTTTGGGTGATATTTGGAGACAAGATTGGTGATGTAATTTGGGGCAGAGTTATAAATGGCTTTATATGTTATTGTTAGTGGTCTGAATTTTATTTGTTGGACAATGGAAAGCCAGTTGAGGGATTGGCAGAGAAAGATGGCAGATATGGAATGGTTAGTAAGGTGGATGAGTCTGGAAGAAGGATTAATGATAGACTGAAGAAGGGATAGCCTGCGATGAGGTCGGCCAATGAGGAGGGAGTTACAACAGACAAGGCGAGAGATAACCAGGGAGTGAATAAGTTGCTTAGTGGTTTCAGTGGTTAAAAACGGGCGTATCTTGGGAGATGTCTACAAGATTTGGACAGTGATTGGATTTGGGGCTGAAAGGACAGATGGGAATCCAGGATTACACCTAGTACCCTGGCATGAGGGGAGGGACTGATGGTTGTATGATGGTTGTATTATTGATCTTGATGGAGGGGAGGGGGCAGGGGCTAGAGGGAATAATATGAGCTCAGTTTTGGAAAGATTGAGCTTGAGGAAGTGGAGTGACATCCATGCCGATATGTCACTTAGTAGGTTAGTAATGTGAGAGGAGACTGAAGGGGTGAGGATTAGAAAGATAGATTTGTGTGTCATCAGCATATAGATGGTACTTGAAGCCATGGGAGTTTATCAAGTGACCAAGAGAGGAGGTGTAGATGGAGAAGAGAAGGGGTCCAAGGACAGAACCTTGAGGTACTCCTACAGAAAGTGAAAGTGAAGAGGAGGAGAGAGAGTTATAGGTAACTTTGAAGCAGTGCTGCGAAAGGTAGGAGGAGAACAAGGAGAGAGCAAGAGAGCAGAATCTTGGAGGTCAAGAGAGTGGAGTTTTTTTGAGGAGGAGGGGATTGTCAACAGTAGCAAAAGCCGCAAAGAGGTCAAGTAGTAAGAGTACGGAATAGTGGCCATTGGTTTTAGCAGTTAGTAGATCATTAGTGAGTTTTAGTAGGGCAGTTTCAGTGGAGTGGAGTGAGCAAAAGCCAGACTGTAAAGGGTCAAGAAGGTTGTTGTCGGTGAGGTAGGAGCTCAGGAGACTGTAGACTAAGCATTCTAAGAGTTTAGAGGTAAAACGGGAGCAGGGAGATGGGTCTTAAGTTGTTCAGGTTGGTGGGGTCCAGGGAGGGCTTTTTAAGTATGGGAGTGATGTGCGCATGCTTTAGAGAGCAGGGGAAGGTGCCTGTAGAGAGGGAGAGATTGAAGATGTGAATGAGGGAGCAAAGCATAGAAGAAGAGGGTGACCGTAGTAGTTGTGAGAGAACATGATCCAGGAAGCAGATTGTGAGAAGGGCTTCTGAGAAAACTTTAGTAACCTCTTCAGTAGTAGCAAGGTCAAAAGAGGAATGTATTGACGGAGGTTTAGTATAAGGTATGCTAAATGGGATAGAGGTCTGTGTAGTGGAGATGCCCTGTGAATTGCATCAATCTTGTTTTTTAAATGACTGGCACTCTCGTAAGCACTGACTGAGTTATTGGGTGGAGGTGGAGAAAGTAGAGAATTAAAAGTAGAGAAGAAACGACGAGGACTGGATGAAAAGGTATTAATAAAAGTGACAAAGTAGGCTTGTTTGACAGCATGGAGGGAGGAATTATATTTTAGGAAAGCAGATTTATATAGGATGAATACTTGCTGGGATTTGGTTTTATGCCACAATCGCTCCAGTGCACGACTATGTATGTTAAGATTTCTGGTATCGTCAGTCTGCCACGGTTGTAATAGCCAGGGCCTGATACTTCATGTAGTTAGAGGAGCAAGTGAGTCTAGTGTGGATGAAAGTGAACTGTTGTAGACAGAAGTAGCCAGGTCAGGGTAGGACAGGGGAAAGATTCTGTCATAGAGGTGGTCATTTGCAGAGAAGAGGGTTAATGTTGTGAAGGTTTCTGCGGGTAATTGTTTGCTGCTTGGAGGGATAAGTGTTTGAAGATGAGGACACTGTCAATGTGATGAGATTGTGATGAGAGAGAGGAAAGGAGGCGTTTGTGAGGTTGTAGGGAGTGCAAAGATGGGAGAAGACAATGTCTAATGTATTCCCATCAGAGTGAGTGGAGGACTGTGTGCATTGCGTTAAGGCAAAAGATGAGGTTAGGTTGAAGAGTTGGGATGTAGCCGGGTAGTTCACATTAACGGGGATATTAAAATAACCAAAAATGATAGTGGGTAGTTCAGAGGAGAGAAAGTAGGGTAGCCAGGCATAGAAGTCATCAAGAAAACGCGAGACTGGTCCAGGACGATAGATCATTGCAATCCTCAGAGAAATGGGAGAAAACAGCCGAATGCAGTGAGTTTTGAAAGAAGAGAAGGATAGAGAGGGAGGGTTATGGAGGACTTGAAAGGTACTCAGTGGGAATAGAAGCAAACCAACTCCACCACCTTTCCGACCACTGGGTCTGGGTGAGTGAGTCCAGTGGAGGCCTCCATAGGAAAGTGCTGCGGGAGAAGAAGAATCTGATGCTTGAAGCCAGGTTTCTGTAATTGCTAGTAGGTTAAGGGAGCGGGAGACAAAATGGTCATGGACAGAGGTGAGCTTATTATAGACAGAGCGGGCATTCCAGAATGCACATGAAAAAGGGAGCGTGGTTTTTAGGAGCATGGGAATTGAGATTAAATTGAGCGGATTGTGGCTACTCCTGGAGGAAGGAGGGTGCCTGGTGTGGGGGTGAGATAGTGGAGGACCAGGGTTTGTGGTGATATCCCCAGACGTTATGAGAAGGAGGGTGAGGAAAGTAAGATGGAAGCGGGATGTATACGAGTGCACATGTCTTCCTGTCCTGGTGTTTGGGTCAGCAGGTGAGTTAAGTATCAGCAGGAGGTGATGAGAGCAGTAGTAGGGAGATGGTAGCAGTGAGGGTGATATGTATAAGCTTTGGGGTAGAGCAGAGGGGTAAAGAAATGAGATTTTGAGAACAGAGGATAGTAATATGAAAGCAGGGACATATTATGTTTTGCCTGCAGTCCCTCCAGAGTGCAGTAGAATTCTTTGTTGTATCTTCTTGCTGCTTTCGTTATCCTGCTGTGTTCTACTGCTGTGTGTTCTACTGCTGTGTGTTCTACTGCTGTGTGTTCTACTGCTGTGTGTTCTACTGCTGTGTGTTCTACTGCTGTGTGTTCTACTGCTGTGTGTTCTACTGCTGTGTGTTCTACTGCTGTGTGTTCTACTGCTGTTTCACACTCCAGCAGAAAATGCACTCATGCAGGACAATGCCATCTGTGAGTGTACCCCCTCCCCCCATCTGTGACTTCCCCCATAAGCTGGTCTAAATGTATAGAGAGATGATCAAATGAGCAATCCTTCTCCACCCCAATTAAGAATTGATAAGGAACACAGTTTGCCATAATGGTTGTGTGGCAAATCGCATTGCGTGAAGCTTGTCATTCAAATGAAGTATGACCATTGGAAAATGTTCCCTCTATTGCTGTTCTGGTGACAGCTAAAAATTTCAGGCCTTCAGTGTAACAATGGACACCAGGATAAAATATAAAGGGGGAATTTCCCAATGGGGACACAGAAAGCAATAAACCCTGGCAGTGGTTCTAACCCCTCCCCACTTTATCCAAACTTTAAAAATTTGGCTTTGGATACTTTTAAGTTGACCTAAAACCAGTTTAAACATAATTAGTTTTCCACTCCACCCCCCATTAACTAATAAAGTGTATGTAACCCCTATCTATGAACTTTTATTTGCTTCCATCTGATCTTTTCAATAAACCACTAAAAATGTTTTGCTATGACCTCCTAATCTCCTGTCAGAAATCTAGTGGGATGGTAACTTTCTGTGCCCTCTATCCGTTCTGCATGGTTATCAGTTACACTATTTTAGGTCTCAATGCGAGCTAAAGAGCATGTCCCCCTTATGTTATGGGGGAGGGCAGGTGTTCTGTAGTCCTAACCCACTTCCTATGGATGTTTGTAGCTAAAACCCTGTTTCTACATAGAAACATAGAAAAGTTTAAGGTGCTGTCCCGGTGTTCTTGATTTTGCTTTCATGTTGAAAATACAGCCCTCCTAAAACGTATTCACACCCTTGATGACCAGCTCTTGGAGCCAATAAGGCTATGCTTAAGTGTATATGGGAAGGCAGTGTACATGCAGATAGGAGGAGAAAGCAGAGGTAGCAGAGGAATGATCTCATCAGTTTTCAGCTCCTTTATTATTGTCCAGTCAGGGAGCTGAAAATGTGCCCACATCTTGCTATAGAGGTTTGGACCTGGCTAGGTTATCTAGCAGTCTCTGAATCACAACACTGGTTGCACAGAATTACTAAAGACAACACACAGTATCTCCCAGAAGTGAGGTCACCCCTCACAGTTTTGTAAATATTTATTATATCTTTAATGTGACAACACTGAAGAAATGACACTTTGCTACAATGTGAGGTAGTGAATGTACAGCTTGTATAACATGTAAATTTGCTGTCCCCTCAAAATAACTCAACACACAGCCATTAATGTCTAAACCGCTGGCAACAAAAGTGAGTACACCCCTAAGTGAAAATGTCCAAATTGGGCCCAATTAGCCATTTTCCCTCCCCGGTGTCATGTGACTCGTTAGTGTTACAAGGTCTCAGGTGTGAATGAGGAGCAGGTGTGTTAAATTTGGTGTTATCGCTCTCACTCTCTCATACTGGTCACTGGAAGTTCAACATGGCACTTCATGGCAAAGAACTCTCTGAGGATCTGAGAAAAAGAATTGTTGCTCTACATAAAGATTGGCTAGGCTATAAGAAGATTGCCAAGACCCTGAAACTGAGCTGCAGCATGGTGGCCAAGACCATACAGCAGTTTAACAGGACAGGTTCCACTCAGAACAGGCCTCACCATGGTCCACCAAAGAAGTTGAGTGCACGTGCTCAGCGTCGTATCTAGAGGTTGTCTTTGGGAGATAGACGTATGATTGCTGCCAGCCTTGCTGCAGAGGTTGAAGGGGTGGGGGGTCAGCCTGTCAGTGCTCAGACCATATGCTACACTCTGCATTAAATTGGTCTGCATGGCTGTCATCCTAGAAAAAAGCCTCTTCTAAAGATGATGCACAAGAAAGCCCGCAAACAGTTTGCTGAAGACAAGCAGACTAAGGACATGGATTACTGGAACCATGTCCTGTGGTCTGATGAGACCAAGATAAACTGATTTGGTTCAGATGGTGTCAAGTGTGTGTGGCGGCAACCAGGTGAGGAGTACAAAGACAAGTGTGTCTTACCTACAGTCAAGCATGGTGGTGGGAGTGTCATGGTTTGGGGCTGCATGAGTGCTGCCGGCACTGGGGAGCTACAGTTCATTGAGGGAACCATGAATGCCAACATGTACTGTGACATACTGAAGCAGGGCATGATCCCCTCCCTTGGGAGACTGGGCCGCAGGGCAGTATTCCAACATGATAAGGACTCCAAACACACCTCTAAGACAACCACTGACTTAAGCATGTCTCCAGACCTAAACCCTATAGAGAATCTGTGGGGCATCCTCAAAACGGAAGGTGGAGGAGCGCAAGGTCTCTAACATCCACCAGCTCTGTGATGTCATCATGGAGGAGTGGAAGAGGACTCCAGTGGCAATCTGTGAAGCTCTGGTGAACTCCATGACCAAGAGGGTTAAGGCAGTGCTGGAAAATAAATGGTGACCACACAAAATATTGACACTTTGGGCCCAATTTGGACATTGTCACTTAGGGGTGTACTCACTTTTGTTGCCAGCGGTTTAGACATTAAAGGCTGTGTGTTGAGTTATTTTGAGGGGGCAGAAAATTTACACTGTTATACAAGCTGTACACTCGCTAGGTCACATTGCAGCAAAATGTCATTTCTTCAGTGATGTCACATGAAAATGCTAATAAAATATTTACAAAAATGTGAGGGGTGTACTCACTTCTCTGAGAGAGATACTATATATGCATTTTTTAACTATGTATTGTAATTATTTGTCTGCAGCTGAGCGGATATGTAACAGGCAGGGGCGGACTGACCATTTAGGCTCTCGGGCACTGCCCGAGGGCCCAGGGTCAGTAGGGGGCCCCATGAGATGCCCCTGGTACCATTCATAGGCTTTTTTGGATGTGGTTTGAGTGTGGGTGAGGACACAGGGGCCCCATGATTTCCTATTGCCTAGGAGCCCCATGAGTTGTCAGTCCACCCCTGGTAACAGGTATACGTACTGGAATGTGAGGCTCGGCTAGTTGGCTCTCAAACAGATTGGGATACATATTCACAATATATTTTGCAGCATTTCTTCCAGACTCCTTAGACATGGAAAATGTAATCTGGATGAAAAGACAAAAACACAATTTCATGTTACAATGTCATCATACCAATGTTTGACCCAATCTCTAAAACAGTCAAGAGATTTTATAGATTTAAAAAAACCACAATAGTATAGGAGATTGTGGACTTTCCATAGAATGCTTACACAAATTCATCAAGGCTCATACAATATAATCTATAAAATACCCACTAAAAGTCAAAGTATAACTAAAGTAAAACCTTTTATTAGTTTTGTATAGAGTAGTGAGGGATTAGAACCTTTGTCAGTTTTTATTGCTGTCTGTGCCCCTGTTATAGAGATTCACCCTATTTGTCCTGTTTACCATTATCATTGCAAGTGAAAGTAAAAGAAGATCCCAAATTTTCAGTTGTCCCCAGAAAAGTAACAGAGGGGAAATCTTCCAATGGGGACACTAGGACCTGGAGGCCCCTAGAGATTCTCTCAATTTGCACGGATGTCCTCTCACTTCCTGTTTGGCTATGGGACAGGAAGTGAATGGAAATCTCCGCAATGGGGAGCAGATGGCAAAGAAAAAAAACTGACAGGGGTTATACCCTACCTTGCTCTATCCAAAATGGAAAAAAAAAAAAAAAGAAAAAACACGTTTTGCCTATAGTTCTTTTATAACTCACGGTTATAACAGAAAAAACATCTAAAGCTGGCCATAGACTGTTTGAATCTTGGCCAGTTCTGCAGGGACTGGCCGAGATTCGAACCATGTATGGGCAGGCTGACTGTACCCAAGTTGATCAATCAACTTGAGTACAACTAGTCTGTTGTATTTTATATGTCATTATTGCTAGTTGTATTATAGCCACTAGCAGTAATCAAGGTGTTCTCCTGGCGGGTATAACTCCCCCTGCCCCCCCACAAGGGGAACACAATGGCTCTATGGGAGGGATAGGATCCCTCATCAACACTGACTGATTTTATATCCTGCAACCCGTAGAAGCAGTTTGCTATAACTATCATACAGTGTTCATGCTAAAGCCTGAAATATGCCATGCTCACTATACAATGGTACACATGGGTAATTGTTGCCTTTGGGAGGCTATAGGTGTGATCAGGTGACAGTTTGGCCATTGAGCACACGTTCATTTAGGTGATCTTTACCCCTTGGAGTGTTGCCATTTCCACACTTGATTTCAGTCACCCCCATCTTCTGGGGGTTCAGAAACTCCATGATCTTATGCCTACCCTGCTCTCAGCACTAGGATAATGATCTTAATCCGGGAAGTGCTGAATCATTGAATTTTGGATGCATTCAGTACAGAAACAACTGCGTGAAAGTTATGCAGGCCATAGACTGATCGAAAATCGGGCGATTTTTCTTTTAAAAACCAAAAATCGGTCGTTCAAGCGGCCGACGTTACGGCAAAAAGTGTCCCTGCAGAGAGGTCCGATATTTCTTAGACAGTTCCTTGACATTTATAGCGGTTGCAACAATGTATCTATTTGTATCCATTTAGGATACAGATGTTTTTATTCGGAAACAAATAGATACATTGTTGCAACTGCTATAAATGACAAGGAACTGTCAAAGAAATAGCGGAGCTCTCTGCAGGGACACTTTTTGCCAGACTGGAATTCCTTTTCTTCTTCATCCTCTTCATCTTCATCCTCTTCTTCCTCTTCTTCATCCTCCTCTTCTTCATCCTCCTCTTCCTCATCCTCCTCTTCCTCATCCTCCTCTTCCTCTTGCAGGTCACTGCTCATGCGCAGATTTTTTTATCGGTAAAAGATCGGCCGATTTGCCCATCATTGCCGTGAAAATCGGCCGATCGGCAAAATCGGCCGATTTTTTTCCAACTTTACCGATAAAAAAAATCTGCCAAAATACCGAAAAAACGGCCGAACATTTAGCCCACTAACGATCCGAAAATCGGCCGATTTTATTTTCGGCCGAAAAATCGGCCGATTTTCGACCCATCTATGGCCTGCATTACTCATTGGAACCTAATTGTCACCTGTGGACTGAAAACACCATTTCACTGCCATGATACAACAGACACAGGCGTGGAGATAAGAGAGTAATATCAATTATATAAATATTATACCCATGGGAATGGGAACAATTTTTAATAGCATGTTTATCATAAAATGTACTGAGGAAGTCTTGCTGCCTCCGAGTCAACAGACATGCTCTCTGGGTTTGATAGACTCTCACACACATCTAGACATATTATTCAATGCTAAAAGGTAAAATACTGGCGCACAGTCAAAAGGAACATATATATGTAAAGTACTCTTACAGAATCACTCATTGATTTTGGTGTGAGGAAAGGGTCATCTTGAAAATTATAGAGAGCCGATGTTGGGTCCTATATAGGAAAAAGAAAGTGGTGTTTAAAAAAAAATAAAAATAAAAGTGCATACAGACACATTCACATAATAAAATAACACTTACATGGTTCACGGTGTAGGCTAGTGCCTGCAAGACAGCTGTTTTATCCCTTAAAAGTAGAAAAAGGTATAAAAAATACATTAATGCCTCTGAAATTACAATCATACAGTAAAATACATGTGCGGTGCACAAGCCAAAGGAAATTCGATGCTAACTAAAGTTTCAGAGCCTTGGTCAATACAGATTCAATCAGGAATAGTAAAAGGCTGCAAAAGAGTATGTCGAGGCAAAATAAAAAATAAACATAGGCAGTATGTTCAATGAATGAAAATTGCCCAATGTTTTGACCCTTGAAAGACTGTGCAAGTACAGAAAAACACCTGTTGATCTGAGTGGTGTCAGCCCTACCTATTATGTTTTGCTAACGTACTCAGACCAATCCACTGTCTTCTTATCCAAAGCACACAATATAAATTAACTTGCAGTCGAAGGTAAGAACAGAAGAGGCTAAATGGTCTCTGAGACAACACCGATATGTGCACAGCACAACTTCGAAATTTCCAGCTTTAACAGGTACTTTGTGCGCTGCTAAAACAGATAAAACAAAACATTTCCAATGGTATATTTAAAGTAGTTGTAAACCTTCACATATATCCAGGGAAGTGGCTTACCTTGGGTGATACACAGAGATTAAACAAATCCTCCTACATAGGTTGTACCTGTTTATCTGCAACTCCCTATACTCTACATCTGTTCAAAGTGCAGAATTTATACAGCTTGGCTAAGCTTCCAAAAACCAGGGGGCAGGAAGCTGAAGTTACACTATGAAGTTACACTAGAGGTGCAGCTTACTTCTACTGTGAAATCCCTTTATAAATTTGATTATCCACCAATTCTTCATAAACTGGAGGGAGATCTACAGAGGTGGTCAGCACACAACCTTTCCTGGCTGGGCAGCCTGCATTTGGTTAAGATGACCTTGCTCCCACGGTTTCTCTATTACTTTAGGTTTCTCCCCATTCCAGTGTTGGAGAAATTTAAATCTTCAGTGATTAGATATATTTGGGGCAAAAAGGTCATTATTTTGCTAAAAAAATCCTCTTCTGTCCTAAAACTGGGGGTGTTGGGACTCCCGGACTTTTATAGATATTATCAGGCAGCACAACTGACAACTCGCAGCGGTTTATTGGAGACGTTATAAACCGGATTGGGTCTATATGGAGAGGATGGCAGTTCCAGGTTACACATTAGATTATGTACTTTGGTGTCCTCCTCGGAACCACCTGCCTACCCTAGCTCCAATTCTTTCTCAATCGGTTTCTCTATGGGACATGTTGAAGGATAACTCTACATTGGTTTCCCCCTTACATCCGCTAGCCCATATTTTTAAGAATCCCAATTTTACATGGATAGTAAGGCATTTAAATGGTGGCTTGACAAGGGGTTATATTGGATTGGGTAGTTTTTTACCGATAGAGTGCCTTTTACTCTGCACCATTGTGTCGAGGTGTTAGAAATGCCCCAAACGGAGCGGTTCCGTTTCTTCCAGATCTTGCATTTTTGCGTTCCTTTGTGCCCAATAAATCAAATCAATGTAGGGTCACTCCAAAAAAAAAGGTGCACACAGGATATAGGCCAAAGAAGGGGTATCTCTCTTATATATGGAATGCTATTGACTTCTCCTAAGTTTCCTTACATGTCTGACTGGGAGAAAGATCTTGGGGAAGAGGTTGAGTCTGAAGACTGGTACAAGCAATTTCTGAGATCTTATTCTGGCATTATAAATGTAACTTTGATGGAAGCTAACGTTAAAATACCGTATTTGCCGGCGTATAAGACGACCCCCTACTTTTCCTGTTAAAATATAGGGTTTGAGCTATACTCGCCGTATAAGACTACCCCACTTCCAACGCACACCAAATAAAAATGAAAAAACATCAGATTTGATTTCAATATGGTATTCCAATGATGGGACACTATTCCTTCCACTGACACCAATGATGGGGCATGATTCCTCCCACTGATACCAATGATGAGGCACTATTCCTTCCACTGACACCAATGATGGGGCACTACTCCTCCCACTGACACTAATGATGGGGCACTATTCCTCCCACTGATACCAATGATGGGACACTATTCCTCCCACTGACACCAATGATGGTGCCCCATCAGTAGTGTCAGTGTGAGAGGAATAGTGTCCCATCATTAGTGTCAGTGGGAGGAATAGTGCCCCATCATTGGTGTCAGTGGGAAGAATCGTGCCCCATCATTGGTGTCAGTGGGAGGAATAGTGTCCCATCATTAGTGTCAGTGGGAGGAATAGTGCCCCATCATTGGTGTCAGTGGGAGGAATAGTGCCCCATCACTGGTGTCAGTGGGAGGAATAGTGCCCCATCACTGGTGTCAGTGGGAGGAATAGCGCCCCATCATTGGTATCAGTGCCAGGAATTACACCCCATCATTGGTGTCAGTGGGAGGAATAGCGCCCCATCATTGGTATCAGTAGCAGGAATTGCACCCCATCAATGGTGTCAGTGGGAGGAATAGTGCCCCATCATTGGTATCAGTGGAAGGAATAGTGCCCCATCATTGGTGTCAGTGGGAGGAATTGTGCCCCATCATTGGTGTCAGTGGGAGGAATTGTGCCCCATCATTGGTGTCAGTGGGAGGAATAGTGCCCCATCATTGGTGTCAGTGGGAGGAATAGTGCCCCATCATTGGTATCAGTGGGGAGGAGGAATAGTGCCCCATCATTGGTGTCAGTGGGAGGAATAGTGCCCCATCATTGGTGTCAGTGGGAGGAATAGTGCCCCATGGTTGGTGTCAGTGGGAGGACTAGTGCCCCATGGTTGGTGTCAGTGGGGAGGAGGAATAGTGCCCCATGGTTGGTGTCAGTGGGGAGGAGGAATAGTGCCCCATGGTTGGTGTCAGTGGGAGGAATAGTGCCCCATGGTTGGTGTCAGTGGGAGGAATAGTGCCCCATGGTTGGTGTCAGTGGGGAGGAGGAATAGTGCCCCATGGTTGGTGTCAGTGGGGAGGAGGAATAGTGCCCCATCATTGGTGTCAGTGGGGAGAATAGTGCCCCATCATTGGTGTCAGTGGGAGGAATAGTGCCCCATCATTGGTGTCAGTGGGGGAGGAGGAATAGTGCCCCATCATTGGTGTCAGTGGGGGAGGAGGAATAGTGCCCCATCATTGGTGTCAGTGGGGAGGAGGAATAGTGCCCCATCGTTAGTGGGGTAGAGAAGCGGCTGCTCCTTTCAGTTCGGCAGCTTGATTTTCGCGGGGCCGTTCGGCTCCGCCTCCTCGCCGGTGATTGGTCGCCTGTGTGCGCTGGCGCCCAATCACCGGTGAGGAGGCGGAGCCGAGTAGCCGCGCGACCATCGAGCGGCCGAACTGAAATAAGGAGCAGCCGCGCTTCCTGGACCGGATCGTCGTGGGACCGGGACCGGAGCCAGGTAAGGTACAGCAGACCCTCTGCCCACCCCTGTACTTAAGTGTCCGTTGGAGGAGGAGGGGGGGGCGGCGCCACCCCTCGAAAAAGTGCCGCCCTGACACCGACTCGCCGTATACCGGCGTATAAGACGACCCCCGACTTTTCAGAAGATTTTCACGGGTTGAAAAGTCGTCTTATACGCCGGCAAATACGGTACTTACTAAATGGTACATGGTTCCTATGCGTTTAGCTAAAATGTTTCCCTCCGCTTCTCCCCTTTGCTTTAGGTGATGTGGCATGACTGGAATCATGTTTCATATCTGGTGGGAATGTCCACGGCTGAGAGGCTTTTGGAATGACATCTTTGCTATGTTGCGGAAAGTTACGGGGCCACCCATTCCTCAGACACCTTCTCTGGCTCTACTTAATGCATTAGTGGAGGATGTTCCTTGACATTTACAACGCTTGATTTTCTATGTTCTATTGTGTGCAGAGATGACCACTACTAGAGCTGGGAAGCAACCTTCAGTCTCTGTGACCCAGGCGAAGAAGAAATCACCTGGATTATGCTGCAGGAAAACGCTGTTAGTATGCTTCATGATACAGTGGGCTGAATATATGAATGTTGCGTTATGATTTCTCCGTGGGTGTAGGGGGTATGCGCCACCTTAACATCCTACTCCGGACCTGTCTTTCTGATCCGTTTTCCTTTCCCCTCTTTTTTCCCTTTCTTTTCTGGTAGTCTGTTACCAGTTTCTAATGGTCCAATGGATATCTCAGGCTGTCGCTTGGGGTTTCTTGTGCTAGGTGTTTGTGGAAGGGAACTCTGCGATACATGGGGGATGTTGACTATCACCCTCCCTATTTTGTTCCTGGTATTGGCTTTATTTGAGGTTCTCTGTTAAAGTTAGAAACGATCAGAATATGTGCATTCCTATGTATTCATTATCCTCCATTCTTTTATATTAGTCTATTTTAATACCAATGATAATTATATGTTTTGCTCTGTCAAAACTTCTATAAAAATCTATTGATAGTATTGAAAGTAAATAAAAAAAAACATTTAAAAAAAAGTAAATATGATATATTTATCCATTTACTAATGCTAGCAGCATAATGATTAAAAATAGTTCATATTGATTAAGAGTGAAGTTCCACTTTAAATAGAAAATGTTTGACAAAGTGAAGCACACTACAAGACCTCAAAAAGCAACACATTATTCCGCAATCTAAAGAAATTCAAGAACAGATAAGAAACAAAGTAACTGACATGTATCAGTCTGGAAAGGTTACAAAGCCATTTCTAAGGCTTTGGGACTCCACAGAGCCACAGTGACAGCCAATATCCACACGGGAGAAAACAGTGGTGAACCTTCCCAGGAGTGGTCGGCCTATGAAAATTACTTTAAGAGCACAATAACTCATCCAGGAGGTCATAAAAGAAGCCAGAACAAGAACTCACTTGTCTCCATTAAGGTAAGTGTTCATGATTCAACAATAAGAAAGAGACCAGGCAAAAAAGGCATCCATGGGAGAGTTCCAAGGCAAAAGCCACTGCTGACCAAAAAGAACACAAAGGCTCGTCTCACATTTGCCAAAAAGCATCTTGATTATCCCCAAGACTTTTGGGCAAATATTCTGTGGACAGATGAGACAAAAGTTGAACATTTTGGAAGGTGTGCATTCCGTTACATCTGGCGTAAAACTACAGCATTTCATAAAAAGAACATCATGCCAAGTCAAACATGGCGGTGCTAGTGCAGTGGTCTGGGGCTGCTTTGCAGCTTCAGGACCTGGATGAATTGCCATAATTGATGGAACCATGAATTCTGTGCTCTACCAGAAAATCCTGAAAGAGAATGCTCGGCTATCAGTTTGTGATCTGAAACATACCAGCAAGTCCACCTCTGAATGGCTAAGGTGTTGGAGTGGCCTAGTCAAAGTTCGGACTTCTGGCTGAGATGCTGTGACATGACCTTAAACAGGCCGTTCATGCTCCAACACCCTCCAATGTGCCTGAATTAAAACAATTCTGCAAAGAAGAGCGGGCCAAAATTCCTCCACATCGATGGGAAAGACTCAATGCAAGTTATTGCAAACGCTTGATTGCAGTTGTTGTCGTCAAGGGTGACAGCCAGTTATTAGTTTTAGGGGGCAATTACTGTTTCACATAGGGTCAGGCAGGTTTGGATGTTTTTCCCTTAATAAATAAAATCATAATTTAAAAGCTGCATTTTGAATTTACCTGGGTTATCTTTGTGCAATACTAAAATATGTTTGATGATCTGAATCATTAGGGTGTGACCAATATGAAAAAAATAAATAAATAAATAAATAAATCAGGAAGGGGGCAAATACTATACACACACACACACACACACACACACACACACACACAGACACAACAGGGGCTGATTTACTAAAACTGGAGAGTGCAGCAAAATTTGGTGCAGCTGTGCATGGTAGTCAATCAGCTTGTTCAATTAAGCTTTGACAAAAAAAAAGAAAAAAAAAAAATGGCAGCCGACAGGTTTTTATGCAAAGATGCACCAGATTTTGCACTCTCCAGGTTTTAGTAAACCAACTATATAGTGACTATTCAAGCAATGCTAGCAAACACCTCTCTCTAAATCACTGACCAGGTCTTTTTCCTTGGAATTTCTATTTCTTCTGCAGCTGTCAAAAAGAAAAGAAGCAGATACACATGAGTAGAAGACATAAGAATATACTGTATAAAAAAAACAAAAAAACATTAAATAAATAATTATAAAAAAAAAGTTTAAAGTGCCCCCGTCCTCCCGTAGTGGTGAGCGCATACATAGGCCATGCGCACATATGTAAATGGTGTTCAAACCACACGTGAGGTATTGCCACGAACGTCAGAACAAGAGCAATAATTCTCGCACTAGACCTCCTCTAGCTTTACACTGCTAACCTGTAGAAATTTTTAAAGCATCACCCACGGAGATTTTTAAGAACAGCAGTTTCACACCATTCCATGAGCGTGCGCAATTTTAAAGCGTGACATGTTGGGTATCTATTTACTCGCCATAACATCCTCTTTCATATTTTACAAAAAAATTGGGACTTTTTTTTTTTTAATCAAAGTATATTTTTTTCCAAAAATATATATTCATTTTTAAAAACTGCACATTTCGGTTTTCAGCCAAGTGCATTTTGAATTTTTGTTATCGGTTTCGGCACCAGAATTTTCATTTCTGTGCACCACTACACAATACATATACACATTTTTTTTTTTTTTTTTAACTACACATTTTTATTGATATTGACAATAAGAACAGTAAAAACACAGTAGACATGGTTGGTAATATCTTCTTTTTTTTAATTAATATAGCACATTTCAGCTAAGGGTGATGTCTGATGGATGATAGTACCATATATACAACTCCACAAATATACTGTAGATCTCACATCATGTGTTTGGAGTATGAGGAAACCAGAGTACTCACAGGAAACCGATACAGGCACAAGGAGAAAATTCAAACTCCATACAGGTAATGTCCTGCTTGCAAATCGAACTAAGGACCCCAATGCTGCAAGGCAAGAAGTGCTAACCAATAATTTGTTCAGAAGGTACATATGGGGATATTTATAAGGCTTCCTAGATCTACAATGGATATAAATAGTCTACCACCTCTGTTAAAATGTCAGGTTTCTGTGATTTAAAAAAAATGAGACAAAAGATAAAACATTTGTCCGTTCAGATCAAATCCAATTTTGAAATCATGCGACTTACAGTGAACTTCTGAACTCAGCTACATCCCCAGTTTTAAGAAGGTGTGCACACTTATGCAACCACATTATATTAGTTTTTTACGTTTACTCCCCCCCTCCCCCTAAAAGATTTCAGTTTGTTTTTCAATTGAGTTGTA